>NC_053396.1:198299391-198340785 GCF_905171765.1 Bufo bufo | reverse complement strand
CACCTTCACATGCTTGATTGACAATTATGGTATTTTGAAGATTATACATCAGAGATATCACAGTATGAATTTTTATGACCTTATCTATATTATTATTTCACTGTATCATGACACCAGATTAATTGTATCTGCAATATGACTGTAATTTGTATGCATTTGCACTTTATTATATGATATACCAATTTGTATTTTGGCAATTACTTGCACTATTTATATATGTAATTGTGCACATGTTAATCAGCTGGAAAAAGGCTCCATTGAGAGAGCTGAAACGTCGCTGAATGAGTGAATAAACCGTCCACTTTTTTCAAGTTCACCTGGAGTGCTGCCTTCTTTTCGTTTTCTAGATAGATAGATAGATAGAAGGATAGATAGAATTTAGATAGATGGGGTATATGGATGTATATATACATAGATAGATAACAGATAGCTGGATAGATAGATAGTTGGATAGATAAATTGATAGATAACAGATAGATGGATAGATAGATAGATAGATAGATAGAAGGATAGATAGGTAGATAAATTGATAGCTAGAATTTAGATAGATGGGGTATATGGTTGTTTAGATACATAGATAGATAATAGATAGATGGATAGATATATGTATAGACTTTATATTAGGACATGTCCTGACATGTCTGTAGATAGACAGAATAGATAGATAGATAGGTAATTGATACATAGATATGTAGATAGAAATATAGATAGATAAATAGATAGATAAATTGATAGAATTTAGATAGATGGGGTATATGGATGTATAGAAACATAGATAGATAAATGGATAGATAGATAGATAGCAGATAGATGGAAAGATAGACTATAGATAGGTAGATAGAAAGATAGATAGATAATTGATAGATAGAAAGATACATAGGTAGATAAATTGATAGATAGAATTTAGATAGATGGGGTATATGGCTGTATAGATAGATAGATAGATAGATAGATAGATAGATAGATAGATAGATAAATGGAAAAGATAGCTAGCTAGATAGATAGATGGAAAAATAGACTATAGATAAGTAGATACATAGAAAACAGATGGATAGATAGACTATAGATAGGTAGATAGAAAGATAGATAGATAATAGATAGATAGAAGGATAGATAGAATTTAGATAGATGGGGTATATGGATGTATAGATACATAGATAGATACCAGATAGATGGATAGATAGATATAAAGTTGTCTGGATAAAATGGATTGCTGGATAGATAACAGATAGATGGATAGATAGACTATAGATAGGTAGATAGAAAGATAATTGATAAATAGATGAAGGATGTATGATGAACTAACCCGTTTGTTTACAAATATCAGGTTTATCGAGGGTTAGATGTCAAAATCTGTAGTAAGCTGTCAGGAAGCTCTCAAACCTCAACATCCTGCTTACAGTAGGCTTTTGTCTTCATTTGTAAACTGCCGGGCATTAGCAATAATCTGAGAAGGATGTCTGGGAGGCTAATATCAAGCACTATACATTTAATATCAAGCAATATAAATTTTATATCAAGTAATTTAAATTTAATATCAAGCACTATAAATTTTAATATCAAACACTATAAATTTAATATCAAGCAATATAAACTTAATATTAAGCAATATAAATTTAATATCAAGCAATATAAAAGGGGCGGGGGTAGCTGTATAAAAGGGGGCGTGGTACCTGTCACTTTGCAGTTTGACGAAACATATACCCTCTTACTACTGTGACCTTTATGTATTTTTGTGGAACTGCACTAACTTTTGCCTTTAGCCAGAGCAGTAGCACCTTACTTCTGTGGGCCTTGCCTTACAGCTCTGTTCTCTGTACATGGACTGCCTCTGCGGACGCTTAACACTAATGGCCTACTCCTGGTGTCATGTATCCTAGGTACCCAGGTAGGACAAGTAGTAAGTCCCAGGCAGGTCCAGCAACTACAAGGGTAACCCCGCTGCTTCGGGAACGGCTAGAAGAATAACATACTCCTCCTTCCTGTTTGTTATGTGCCAGGTTTGGTAATGGGACTACTAAACCCCAATCCTGATGTGTCTTCCAGGAGTTCCATGGGATTACTATACTCTCCTCCTGTGACTGCCAGAAGCGTTTAGAGAAGCTCATGACTTCCTCATCTGTGCCTTTGCCTAAGGAATAGGCCTCAACCTTAGAGCCATTTTAGCTACCCATAGTCACCATAGTGGTCGTGCTATAAGCCTTATATTTTGACTTTGGTGCAGGGAAGGGGATACAGGATAAAACCACCCTTCTATTTGCAAGTATTACACAATGGAGGGACTACAGAGTAAACACACCCCCATGCTTCATTTGGTGTTTACAGAGCTCAGAACACTTCAAAGTTAGTCAGTAGTGATTGCTTAGTGCAGACCTTGGTTCACTGGTTATACCGAGAGGGAAACTGTTAATTAGGACACCCTACTCATGCGGGCAGGAACCTCAGGTTAGCTGTTTTATGTTTGTCTTTGTATGTCTTTATGTGTACTACATGCAGCACTTTGTACTTAATTGGGTACCCCAGAGCTTATTACTCTTATCCCAAGCACTAGCCAAGGACTGCTTGATTCAAAGTAAAGGGGAATGTAACACCCCAGAGTTGTGCTACTACACTCCTCTGCTCAGCTACGGCCCTTCAGAAGCCATTATATTGTCATCTGATGTGATTTTGATTATGTCATTCACAAATGTGCATAAAACCATGTTAAAGTAAATTTTTTCCTTGTAATGTTACAGGTCTACCAGCAGGTGGCAGCATCATTGGTAGAGATAGTTTTAATGTTATGGCCGTTCAGAGTGGAACGAGAGAGAGAGAGAGAGAATATCTCTGTTTGTCTTTTTTTTAATCTTTTCCCTTTTTTTTTTATACAAGCAGCGGGGAGGGTGGAAATATTATATTTAAGTATATTATAGATAAGTTGTTTAATGCAAGGGAAAAAAAAAAAGGGGGAACAACTGAAAAGTATTGTAAAATGGATAAATTAAATGTAAATTATAACTTATGTGAAAAATAATAAAGAATATTTAATAAAAAAAAAAAAAGAGTGGAATGATCCTTTTCTGTTCTACCCCCCTGCTGAAGGGAAGTGGAAGTTCCCACATCCTGAGACTTGATCAAGTTCCCAGTCTGAGCCCTGCAGCTCAACTGGATGCAAAGAAAGCAGAAAGATGCAGACAACTCCTGCTGCAGCCTGCACAGAAGAGAAATGGTGCAGTAGCATGAAATGCAGTGTACAAAAGTGGAGTAAAATCAAGACCACTGACTAGGCCAGAAGAAACCCACACATGAGGCCTGTAACTAGGTCACTGGTTAGGGATATGGTGAGTGTGGGAACTGGAGGATGGAGTCAGGGGTGGAGATAGCAGCTGGCCAGTCTCCCAGTCCCCAGTGCACAGAGTTAAAATTAAAGTGTGGTATGTAGTGCTACCATGAGGTACAACCCCCGAATATAGTCCAAGAAAAAGGAGAGAGTGTCAGGGAGAGAGAGCAGGATTAATGCATGATTAATGCTAGTTTCCCACTAGTGTTTAGTATCTGGCAGGGAACAGCCTGTCGGATCTCTGCATTCCAGCATTGCCGGAAGCTTAAATGTCACCACCCGGCCTCATTAACTATAATAACAAAAAAAAACTGTGTCCCCCTTTCAATAGTTATGGTCACACTGTGCCCCCCTTTTAGTAGTGCCAGCTCTGTTAATTAAATTAAAAAGTAAATACTCACCTAGGCATACTTCACGATTATCAGAGCACATCCTGTGCTCCCTAGTAGGCACAATGCGGTCACATATCATGCTGGCTGGGCTGTGTAGGCGGAGCGCAGGCTGATTCCTGGGCCCACATGCTCCTCCTACACAGCCCAGCAGTGCAATGTATGTGTGACGACCAGGGGTGCACCACCAATAAGGCCAGGTGAGGCGATCACCTCAGGCAGCACCAGGTAGGGGCAAGAGGGGGCAGCGGAAGGGCCATGGGCAATGAGCGCTTTCATTATGGCAAAGGGGTTAGATTAAGAAGTTGGCATTGGGGGTGGGGCCCCGTTTCAGTTTTCACCTCAGGCAGCAGAAAGACTAGGTGCACCCCTGGCGCCGACAGCTGAATTGAATGGTGAAGCAGGGAGCAGACAACTGTCTCTGTGTCCTAAGGATGCAGAGACAGTTGACAGCGAACATACCTCAGACCTTATGGGACAGTCTCCAAAATCCGGGTGTGTCCTGTTGGATCCAGGACAGTTGAGAGCTATGCCTTAAAGGGGTTGTCCAGCCATTAATATTGATGACCTATTGTCAGGATAGGTCATCAATATCTGATCATCAGGGGTCCAACACCCGGCACCCATGTGTGCGCTCTTTGCTCTTCATTACACTACACTTCATCTCAGAAGTAGAGATGTCCCGAACTATTCACCAACGGACAGTTCCTGGCGAACATCGCTTGTTTACGTTCACCGTGGCGGGCGAACATATGCGATGTTCGGTCCGCCCCCTATTCATCATCATTCACAGTCAGCAGACACATTCCAGCGAATCAGCAGCATACCCTCCCTCCCAGACCCTCCTACCTCCTGGACAGCATCCATTTTAGATTCATTCGGAATCTGCATTCTTAGTGAGAGGAGGGACAGTGTAGCTGCTGCTGATTTAATAGGGAAATCGATAGCTAGGCCAGTGTATTCAGTGTCCACTTCAGTCCTGAAAGACTCATCTGATCTCTGCTATAAGGACAGCATCCTGACAGCACCCCAAAAATCCCTTTTTAGGGCTAGTACATCAGTCTGCTTTTTTTTTTTCCCCCTCTGTAATCTAATTGCAGTTGCCTGCCAGCGTGTGTGTCAGGCTCACAGCGTATACTGTGCCCACTTGCCCAGTGCCACCACTCATATCTGGTGTCACAGTATCACAATAGCTTGCATTTAAAAAAAAATAAATAAAATTTTTTGACTGTAATATAATAGCAGTCAGTTGCCTGCAAGCGTGTGTGTTTCAGGCCCTGCCAGTGCACAGTGTCACCAGTGCAACTCATATCTGGTGTCACAGTAGATTACATTTAAAAAAACAACAACAATTTTGACTGTAATAGATTGAATAGCAGTTAGTTGTCTGCAAGCGTGTGTGTTAGGCCTACAGCGTCTACTCTGCCAACTTCTGCCAGTGCACAGTGCCACTCATATCTGGTGTCACAGTAGCTTGCACGCATAGTACAACTAAACTAATCTAAAAAAAATGACAGGCAGAGGCAGGCCACCCCGCAGGGGCCGTCATGGTCGTGGTGCTGTGATTCCCTTTGGCCCTAGAATAATGCCCAGTGTTCAGAGGCCACGTACCCTGAACTCGAAAAGTTCAGAGGACATAGTTGACTGGCTAACACAGGACACCCAATCTTCTACAGCTTCCGCTCGGAACCTTGATGCACCATCCTCCTCCAGCTCAGCTTTGGGCACCTCTCAAGTTACCACTCGCCCACCTGCCGCCACCACTAACACTAGCACCACAGCTGCTTTACTTGATCTGTCAGAAAAATTATTTACACATCAGTTGGAAGAAATGAGTGATGCGCAACCATTATTGCCAGAGGATGTAGATAACAGGGCTATGTCTCAGTCAGGCAGCATTACACACATGGACGTACGGTGTGACGATGATGATGTTGTATCCGCTGCTGCTTCCTTTGCTGATTTGTCAGATACAAGTGAAGCAGTTGATGATGATGATGATGTGTCCGTGGATGTCACGTGGGTGCCCGCTCGAAGAGAAGAAGAACAGGGGGAAAGTTCAAATGGGGAGACAGAGAGGAGGAGGAGACGAGTTGGAAGCAGGGGGAGGTCGTCGCAAGGAGCTAGTGGCACAGTCAGACAGCATGCATTGGCACCCGGGGTCAGCCAGACAGCACGCCAATCAACGCATGCTGTTGCCACCACGAGAATGCCGTCATTGCAGAGCTCAACAGTGTGGCATTTTTTTTGTGTGTCTGCCTCTGACAACAGCGATGCCATTTGCAACCTGTGCCAAAAGAAACTGAGTCGTGGGAAGTCCAACACCCAACTAGGTACAACTGCTTTGCGAAGGCACATGATCTCAAATCACAAACGCCTATGGGATCAACACATGAGTACAAGCAGCATACAAACTCAAAGCCGCCATCCTCCTCCTGGTCCAGCATCTTCAGCCATGTCAACCACTGCTGTCCTCCTTGCCCCCTCTCAACCATCCGCCACTCCGCCTCTCACCTTGTCCGTCAGGTGTCTGTCAAGGACATGTTTGAGCGTAAGAAGCCAATGTCACAGAGTCACCCCCTTGCCCGGCGTCTGACAGCTGGCTTGTCGGAACTCTTAGCCCGCCAGCTTTTACCATACAAGCTGGTGGAGTCTGAGGCCTTCAAAAAATTTGTAGCTATTGGGACACCGCAGTGGAAGGTACCCGGCCGAAATTTCTTTTCACAAAAGGCAATCCCCAACTTGTACTCTATTGTGCAAAAGGAAGTCATGGCATGTCTTGCACACAGTGTTGGGGCAAGGGTCCATCTGACCACTGATACCTGGTCTGCAAAGCACGGTCAGGGCAGGTATATCACCTACACTGCGCATTGGGTAAACCTGCTGACGGCTGCCAAGCATGTAATGCGTGGCTCTGCAGAGGAGTTGGTGACACCGCCACGACTTGCAGGCAGGCCTGCTGCCACCTCCTCTACTCCTCCTACTCCATCCTCTTCGATAACCTCCTCGGCTGAGTCCTCTTCTGCTGCTGCGTCTTGCTCCACATCAACTGCACCCCCCCAGCTCCCCAGGGGCTATTCCACATCCCGGATTCGACAGTGTCACGCCGTCTTGGGGTTGACTTGCCTGAAAGCAGAGAGTCACACCGGACCAGCACTCCTGTCCACCCTGAACGCACAGGTGGATCAGTGGCTGACTCCGTACCAACTGGAGATCGGCAAAGTGGTGTGTGACAACGGAAGCAATTTGTTGGCGGCATTACATTTGGGCAAGTTGACACATGTGCCGTGCATGGCACATGTGTTGAATCTGATTGTACAACGCTTTGTGCATGAGTACCCAGGCTTACAGGATGTCCTCAAGCAGGCCAGGAAGGTATGTGGCCATTTCAGGCGTTCCTACACGGCCATGGCGCACTTTTCAGATATCCAGCGGCGAAACAACATGTCATTGAGGACCTTCATTTGCGACAGCCCGACACGTTGGAATTCAACACTCCTAATGTTCGACCGCCTGCTCCAACAAGAAAAAGCCGTCAACGAGTATTTGTATGACCGGGGTGCTAGGACAGCCTCTGCGGAGCTGGGAATTTTTTTGCCACGTTACTGGACGCTCATGCGCAATGTCTGTAGGCTCATGCGTCCTTTTGAGGAGGTGACAAAACTAGTCAGTCGCACTGAAGGCACCATCAGCGACATCATCCCATTTGTTTTCTTCCTGGAGCGTGCCCTGCGAAGAGTGCTGTATCAGGCCGTAGATGAGCATGAAGAGGAAGAGTTGCGGTAACCATCACCACCAGAAACAGCCTTATCAGCATCGCTTGCTGGACCTGCGGCAACGCTGGACGAGGAGTCTGAGGAAGAGGAGTCAGAGGAGGAATGTGGCTTTGAGGAGGAGGAAGAAGACCAACCACAGCAGGCATCCCAGAGTGCTCGTTGTCACCTATCTGGTACCCGTGGTGTTGTACGTGGCTGGGGGGAAGAACAGACCTTCAGTGAGATCAGTGAGGACGAGGAACGGGACATGAGTAGCTCGGCATCCAACCTTGTGCAAATGGGGTCTTTCATGCTGTCGTGCCTGTTGAGGGACCCTCGTATAAAAAGGATGAAGGAGAACGACCTGTACTGGGTGGCCACGCTACTAGACCCCCGGTATAAGCAGAAAGTGCCTGAAATGTTACCGAATTACCGGAAGTCGAAAAGGATGCAGCAGTTCCAAAATAAATTAAAAAGTATGCTTTATACAGCATATAAGGGTGATGTCACAGCACAACGGGAATTTAACAAGGGAAGAGGTGAAAGTAATCCTCCTCCTACCACGACCACGCCGGCAAGGACAGGACGCTTTACAGATGTGTTGTTGATGGAGGACATGCAGAACTTTTTATGTCCTACGCATCGCCACAGCCCTTCGGGGTCCAACCTCAGAGAATGACTCGACCGACAGGTAGCAGACTACCTCGCCTTAACTGCAGATATCGACACTCTGAGGAGTGATGAACCCCTTGACTACTGGGTGTGCAGGCTTGACCTGTGGCCTGAGCTATCCCAATTTGCGATAGAACTTCTGGCCTGTCCCGCTTCAAGTGTCCTGTCAGAAAGGACTTTCAGTGCAGCAGGAGGTATTGTCACTGAGAAGAGAAGTCGCCTAGGTCAAAAAAGTGTAGATTACCTCACCTTTATTAAGATTAATGAGGCATGGATCCCGAAGGGACTGACAGTGGGCGATACATTTGACTAAAAAAGGCCTGATGAGATGAGCTGCCTTGGGCTAAAAATGGTCTACACGCTGCTGTATTTTATCTCTGCATGCCGGATGACTTGCGTGACTTATCCGCCACCAACTAGGGTTCAAGCCGCAATGTTTTAGTGCACTTTCTGCCTGGAAAACATAAACTTTTCTGGCCGCTGTAGCAGCGGCTGCAACAATGCCTAATTTTTCAGGCATATGTACATGACTAATTTTTCTGGCCTCTGGTGCTGCACTGTGGCTTCAAAAACCAAACCAAAAAAAAGGCACATACATGTGTCAATTCCCCTTCGTGATCGTTACCTTGTTGTGGTGAAGGGGCTTGCGTATCACAATGAAGCGACCACCTCTATGAGTGTGTTGGCAATGGCAATGTTGGCACACCCCAGATGATAAGGTCGTTGCTTCATTGTGAACAGACCAAAAGCGATCGGCTGGATAATTTTGCATAGAAAAAACATTAATTTTCTTTGTGATCATCTAAGGTGATCATTAAAGCCTACTAGGCCAACAATGGGCCCACACTGAAGAATCATTGTTTTCTGGGTCACTTAACTGTCACTGAACTACCTCAGCACGACCATAGGCTTTGAAAAACCGCCATCGCCTGCAATCTCCCAAACGTGCGCACGAGCACAGTCATCACTACACCAAGATTGACGCATAGAGGAATAAAATTTATGTCATGAGTGTGTCAACTATTGACAACTCTTTGCGGTTGTCTAAAATCTATTCCATACACGTCCCCTGATAGGGGACGTAACAGGGATTAAACTGATAGGAATAGTACTACTTAACACACCACTCATATCTGGTGGCACAGTACATTGCACGGCGCACGCGCCGTGCCCCAAATTGGAAGTAGGAGGACCAACCTTGCATCTTTTTCCATCTCCCGGTTCCTAAAATCTATTCCATACACGTCCCCTGATAGGGGACGTAACAGGGATTAAACTGATAAGAATAGTACTACTTAAACACACCACTCATATCTGGTGGCACAGTACATTGCAAGCCGTACGCACAGTGCCCCAAATTGGAAGTAAGAGAACCGACCAAGCATCTTTTTCCATCTCCTGGTTCCTAAAATCTATTCCATACACCGGCCCCTGATAGGGGACGTAACAGGGATTAAACTGATAGGAATAGTACTACTTAACATACCACTCATATTGGGATTGCACAGTACATTGCACGGCGCACGCGCAGTGCCCCAAATTGGAAGTAAGAGGAACGACCAAGCATCTTTTTCCATCTCCCGATTCCTAAAATCTATTCCATACACCGGCACCTGATAGGGGACAAAACAGAGATTAAACTGTTAAGAACAGATTTTTTTTAATAAAAAAAAAAGAGGACAGCCTCTGCGGAGCTGGGTATTTTTTGGCCGCGTTACTGAACGCTCATGCACAATGGCTGTAGGCTCATGCATCCTTTTGCGGAGGTGACAAACCTGGTCAGTCAAACCCAAGGCAACATCATCGACCTCATCCCATATGCGTTTTTTCCTGGAGCGTGCCCTGCGAAGAGTGCTGGATCAGGCCGTAGATGAGCATGAAGAGGAAGAGTTGTGGTCACCATCACCACCAGAAGCAGCCTTGTCGTCGTCGTCGATTGCTGGACCTGCGGCAACGCAGAGAGAGGAGTCTGAAGAAGAGGAGTCAGAGGAGGAAGGTGGCTTTGAGGAGGTGGAAGACCAACTACAGCAGGCATCCCAGGGGGCTTGTTGTCACCTTTCGGGGACCCTTGGTGTTGTACGTGGCTGGGTGGAGGAAGAGACCTTCAATGACTTCAGTGAGGACACGGAACGGGACATGGCTAGCTTGGTATCCAACCTTGTGCAAATGGGGAGTTTGCGGTTGTGCAAATGGACTGTTTGCGGTTGTTTGCGGTGCGTTTGGTCTGTCATAGTTTGGTCTGTCACTGTGAAGCGGGCGTAACCCTTACACTACCTGATCGATACAACATCATACCTGATGTTTTAAAGCACGTTATTCCAAACAATTTAGGAATGTTAGGTGATTTATGCCCTTTATGGATTAAAACCAGACTCTGCGTCAAATACGTAATTTTCCACTGGAGTTTTGCCATGGATCCCCCTCCGGCATGCCACAGTCCAGGTGTTAGTCCCCTTGAAACAACTTTTCCATCACTATTGTGGCCAGAAATAGTCCCTGTGGGTTTTAAAATTCGCCTGCCTATTGAAGTCTATGGAGGTTCGCCCGGTTCGCCCGTTCGCAAACATTTGTGAAAATTCGCGTTCGCCGTTCGCGAACTGAAAATTTTATGTTCGCGACATCTCTACTCAGAAGTGCAGTGTAATTCCAGTTTGTTTCATTGATGTTATAGGGGATATGTTTTTAATGGATATCATTTTTTTTAGAGGATGACTTACCTTTCAGATGGAGCTCCCCTGACCATAACACCAACTCACCTATATTATAATGAACTTGCGTGCAGCAGAGAGTTATGATATGAGTGAGGAGCAGATGGGCTGAAACATATAAGCATCTTTTGCCGTGAATGCTGTTTTTTATTCATTGTTATAAAAGTTACGTGGACTCCATCTGGTTGCTGGATATAACCAAATACCCAATAGCTTAATCAATACAAAATACACGTGGACACCTTAATGGGTGGAATAAATAAGACCACGGCCATCTTTATTAAAGATTAGCTTAAAGTTAATTAACAATAAATCATCATAAAAATAAATCATCAATGAATTAACTCATCATCAATATCTTATTAACAAACCAATAATTAGACCAGCCATAAGCTCGGCCTAAACTACTGACTCAACTCGTCCGCTCACCTTATCAGTGAGCGACTTTTACCCTCCTTCTAATAAAGCAGCCGTGACAAAAATAAAAAAGAGGGAAGGGCGGGCGGGGGCAGCAATCTTTCCTCAGGTACTCGTCTGGCAGCACACGGCTGGCAGACACCGCTTCTTATAACCCTAGCCTGGTCCCAGCCCAGAACTCCCACCCAATCCTATATCTGTTGCTGGGCATCCCTACTCCATTCTGCCCGGCAACGGAATTCCATAGGTCCCTCCCTGACCCAATCAATGACCTCTGCTACTCTGCCCGGTAACCTTCCTATTTTTAGCCCTGAACCTCACTTACTTAGTAACATAGTAACATAGTACATAAGGCCGAAAAAAGACATTTGTCCATCCAGTTCGGCCTGTTATCCTGCAAGTTGATCCAGAGGAAGACAAAAAAAAACCCTGTGAGGTAGAAGCCAATTTTCCTCACTTTAGGAGAATAAAAAATTCCTTCCCGACTCCAATCAGGCAATCAGAATAACTCCCTGGATCAACGACCCCTCTCTAGTAGCCATAGCCTGTAATATTATTAAGCTCCAGAAATACATCCAGGCCCCTCTTGAACTCCTTTATTGTACTCACCATCACCACCTCCTCAGGCAGAGAGTTCCATAGTCTCACTGCTCTTACCGTAAAGAATCCTCTTCTATGTTTGTGTACAAACCTTCTTTCCTCCAGACGCAGAGGATGTCCCCTCGTCACAGTCACAGTCCTGGGGATAAATAGATGATGGGATAGATCTCTGTACTGACCCCTGATATATTTATACATAGTAATTAGATCTCCCCTCAGTCATCTTTTTTCTAACGTGAATAACCCTAATTTTGATAATCTTTCAGGGTACTGTAGTTGCCCCATTCCAGTTATTACTTTAGTTGCCCTCCTCTGGACCCTCTCCAGCTCTGCTATGTCTGCCTTGTTCACTGGAGCCCAGAACTGTACACAGAACTCCATGTGTGGTCTGACTAATGATTTGTAAAGTGGTAGGAATATGTTCTCATCACGGGCATCTATGCCCCTTCTGATGCAACCCATTATCTTATTGGCCTTGGCAGCAGCTGCCTGACACTGGTTTTTGCAGCTTAGTCTGCTGTTTATTAAAATTCCTAGATCCTTTTCCATGCCAGTGTTACCGAGTGTTTTACCATTTAGTATGTACGGGTGACTTGCATTATTCCTTCCCATGTGCATAACCTTACATTTGTCAGTGTTAAACCTCATCTGCCACTTATCTGCCCAAGCCTCCAATCTATCCAGATCCCTCTGTAGTAGTATACTGTCCTCTTTAGTGTTAATTACTTTACACAGTTTAGTGTCATCTGCGAAAATTGATATTTTACTATGCAAGCCTTCTACAAGATCATTAATAAATATATTGAAGAGAATAGGGTCCAATACTGACCCCTGAGGTACTACACTAGTGACAGTGACCCAATCTGAGTATGTACCGTTAATAACCACCCTCTGTTTTCTATCGTTGAGCCAGTTACTTACCCACTTACAGACGTTTTCTCCCAGTCCGAGCATTCTCATTTTATATACTAACCTTTTATGTGGTACAGTGTCAAATGCTTTGGAGAAGTCCAGATACACGACATCCATTGATTCGCCGCTGTCAAGTCTAGAACTTACTTCCTCATATTAGTTTGACATGACCGATCCCTCACGAAGCCATGCTGATATGGCGTTATTTGCTTATTTCCGTTAAGATGCTCTAAGATAGCATCTCTCAGAAAACCTTCAAACAGATGTTAAACTTACCGGCCTATAGTTTCCAGGCTCTGTTTTTGGACCCTTTTTGAATATTGGCACCACATTTGCCATGCGCCAATCCTGTGGGACATTCCCTGTCAGTATAGAGTCCGCAAATATCAGAAATAAGGGTCTGGCTATGACATTACTTAATTCCCTTAGGATACGGGGGTGTATGCCATCCGGTCCTGGAGATTTGTCTATTTTGATATTTTTAAGTCGCTGTTGTACTTCTTCCTGGGTCAGACAGGACACTTTTAATGGGGAATTTATTTCAACATTCAGCATTTCATCTGACAGCATTTCCTCAGTAAATACATGGAGGGAAAATTCCCGACAAAACTCCTAAATGTAAGAACTCTGGGATGATTATAATCCCATGAGAATCCCTCCATATTTCTATTTGGGATCCTAACATGGGAATATAAATCATAGCCAAACCCTATAACCAAATACCCAATAGCTTAATCAATACAAAATACAAACCGGATTCCAAAAAAGTTGGGACACTAAACAAATTGTGAATAAAAACTGAATGCAATGATGTGGAGATGGCAAATGTCAATATTTTATTTGTAATAGAACGTAGATGACAGATCAAACGTTTAATCCGAGTAAATGTATCATTTTAAAGGAAAAATACGTTGATTCAAAATTTCACGGTGTCAACAAATCCCCAAAAAGTTGGGACAAGTAGCAATAAGAGGCTGGAAAAAGTAAATTTGAGCATAACGAAGAGCTGGAAGACCAATTAACACTAATTAGGTCAATTGGCAACATGATTGGGTATAAAAAGAGCTTCTCAGAGTGGCAGTGTCTCTCAGAAGCCAAGATGGGTAGAGGATCACCAATTCTTACAATGCTGCGCAGAAAGATAGTGGAGCAATATCAGAAAGGTGTTACCCAGCGAAAAATTGCAAAGACTTTGCATCTATCATCATCAACTGTGCATAACATCATCCGAAGATTCAGAGAATCTGGAACAATCTCTGTGCGTAAGGGTCAATGCCGTAAAACCATACTGGATGCCCGTGATCTCCGGGCCCTTAAACGACACTGCACCACAAACAGGAATGCTACTGTAAAGGAAATCACAGAATGGGCTCAGGAATACTTCCAGAAACCATTGTCAGTGAACACAATCGACCGTGCCATCCGCCGTTGCCAGCTGAAACTCTACAGTGCAAAGAAGAAGCCATTTCTAAGCAAGATCCACAAGCTCAGGCGTTTTCACTGGGCCAGGAATCATTTAAAATGGAGTGTGGCAAAATGGAAGACTGTTCTGTGGTCAGACGAGTCACGATTCGAAGTTCTTTTTGGAAATCTGGGACGCCATGTCATCCGGACCAAAGAGGACAAGGACAACCCAAGTTGTTATCAATGCTCAGTTCAGAAGCCTGCATCTCTGATGGTATGGGGTTGCATGAGTGCGTGTGGCATGGGCAGCTTGCATGTCTGGAAAGGCACCATCAATGCAGAAAAATATATTCAGGTTCTAGAACAACATATGCTCCCATCCAGACATCATCTCTTTCAGGGAAGAAAAAGACACAAATGCAATAGCACTCTGCAACCAGCATTCTGCCCTGCCTCTATGCTGGATGAGGCATTGGTGTACATTTTGGCCAAAGCGTAATAAGCCACTCACCACGTCAAGGTCGCCTCTATGGAGTGGTCCCTAACACTAGTTCCTACCTGTTTGTGGGCCATGACAGCCACACAAAGTCCAGGGAATGCAGGTGCAGCATGCACGCCAAGCACACTCTGCTTTTAACCCCGTCCGGTGCCATTACAGCTTTCATCGGATCCAGGGATGCAAGTACCAACATGCATGCTGAGCCCACTATATACTTCTCCTGGAGCCAAATGGCTACTGGTAGGTGCTATATATATGCAGACTCAGTTTTATACTGACTTTAAAACCAGCCTCCAGGACAGATTGACTGGTCAGGTGTGCATGACTGCATGGAGATCGCCACGCCTCCAATATATACTACAAAGAAAAAATGTGGGGGATTCAATCAGCACAACCCTATAGAGGCGACCTTGACGTGGTGAGTGGCTTATTACGCTTTGGCCAAAATGCACACCAATGCCTCATCCAGCATAGAGGCAGGGCAGAATGCTGGTTGCAGAGTGCTATTGCATTTGTGTCTTTTTCTTTGTATATGTATTTCGCCATAGCGATGTGCACCTGCATATAGGGTTGTGCTGATTGAATCCCCCACATTTTTTCTTTGTAGTATATATTGGAGGCGTGGCGATCTCCATGCAGTCATGCACACCTGACCAGTCAATCTGTCCTGGAGGCTGGTTTTAAAGTCAGTATAAAACTGAGTCTGCATATATAACACCTACCAGTAGCCATTTGGCTCCAGGAGAAGTATATAGTGGGCTCAGCATGCATGTTAATATTTGCATCCCTGGATCCGATGAAAGCTGTAATGGCACCGGACGGGGTTAAAAGCAGAGTGTGCTTGGCGTGCATGCTGCACCTGCATTCGCTGGACTTTGTGTGGCTGTCATGGCCCACAAACAGGTAGGAACTAGTGTTAGGGACCACTTCATAGAGGCGACCTTGACGTGGTGAGTGGCTTATTACGCTTTGGCCAAAATGTACACCAATGCCTCATCCAGCATAGAGGCAGGGCAGAATGCTGGTTGCAGAGTGCTATTGTATTTGTGTCTTTTTCTTTGTATATGTATTTCACCATAGCGATGTGCACCTGCATATAGGGTTGTGCTGATTGAATCCCCCACATTTTTTCTTTGTAGTATATATTGGAGGCGTGGCGATCTCCATGCAGTCATGCACACCTGACCAGTCAATCTGTCCTGGAGGCTGGTTTTAAAGTCAGTATAAAACTGAGTTTGCATATATAGCACCTACCAGTAGCCATTTGGCTCCAGGAGAAGTATATAGTGGGCTCAGCATGCATGTTGGTACTTGCATCCCTGGATCCAATGAAAGCTGTAATGGCACCGGACGGGGTTAAAAGCAGAGTGTGCTTGGCGTGCATGCTGCACCTGCATTCCCTGGACTTTGTGTGGCTGTCATGGCCCACAAACAGGTAGGAACTAGTGTTAGGGACCACTCCATAAAGGCGACCTTGACGTGGTGAGTGGCTTATTACGCTTTGGCCAAAATGTACACCAATGCCTCATCCAGCATAGAGGCAGGGCAGAATGCTGGTTGCAGAGTGCTATTGCATTTGTGTCTTTTTCTTTGTATATGTATTTCGCCATAGCGATGTGCACCTGCATATATGGTTGTGCTGATTGAATCTCCCACATTTTTTCTTTCAGGGAAGACCCTGCATTTTTCAACAAGATAATGCCAGACCACATTCTGCATCAATCACAACATCATGGCTGCGTAGGAGAAGGATCCGGGTACTGAAATGGCCAGTCTGCAGTTCAGATCTTTCACCTATAGAGAACATTTGGCGCATCATAAAGAGGAAGGTGCAACAAAGAAGGCCCAAGACGATTGAACAGTTAGAGGCCTGTATTAGACAAGAATGGGAGAGCATTCCTATTTCTAAACTTGAGAAACTGGTCTCCTCGGTCCCCAGACATCTGTTGAGTGTTGTAAGAAGAAGGGGTAATGCCACACAGTGGTGAAAATGGCCTTGTCCCAACTTTTTGGGGATTTGTTGACACCATGAAATTCTGATTCAACATATTTTTCCCTTAAAATGGTACATTTTCTCAGTTTAAACTTTTGTTCCGTGATTTATGTTCTATTCTAAATAAAATATTAGAAGTTGGCACCTCCACATCATTGCATTCAGTTTTTATTCACGATTTGTATAGTGTCCCAACTTTTTTGGAATCCGGTTTGTACATGTGGACACCTTAATGGGTGGAATAAATAAGGCCACGGCCATCTTTATTAAAGATTAGCCTAAAGTTAATTAACAATAAATCATCATAAAAAGAAATCATCAATGAATTAACTCATCATCAATATCTTATTAACAAACCAATAATTAGACCAGCCATAAGCTCGACCTAAACTACTGACTCAACTCATCCGCTCACCTTATCAGTGAGCGACTTTTACCCACCGGAACATACCGTCTAAACAGGCGGCATGGGCCCCACCCCACCAACTGCTAACTCAATCATCATCTGCAAGGTTAAATTAAAAATATCCAAACCAATTGCTGACAAATGGATTTTATCCGAAAAATAGAGGTCGGGCAAACCACCTTCAAGGTCCACGTGACGAAAAGAGAATCCCCAGACTAGCGGCATAAAACGAGCCATAATCCTATTAATTCGAATCCTAATCCTATCCAAGTACTTGAGGTTTGGATAAGACAACCATAGCAAACGAGGAATCATTTCTGAAAAAACAAGACGGGGGCGTCAGGAAACAACCGCCTTGTTCTGACCATAGTACTCTTCATACAAAAGGCCAACTCAATGGTACTGAACTTGCCCACATCATTGGCTCCTGCATGAAAAATAACATCAGGGTCTGGGTATAACAAACACATCTCTAAAACTATATCCAATAAACCTTCCCATTGCAAACCCCTAACTCAATTCCAATATACTCTAACGATGTCTTTAGACCAGGACAGATTGTCACCGTACGATCTTTCCAAAGCTCTTCTATGGGCCCAATGCACAAAAGAATGGCCAATGATCCATACGGTGAGCCCTGTGAAAGCTATAAACAAAAGAAAGTTAAACAACAGTAAAATCAGGGCGAATATACAGTTTAAAATGATTAGCTGACCATCTACCAATACTCTTTATTACGGACGTACTCAAACCAGACTCCACTGCTGACGTGGCAGCACCGATTCGAAAGGAATGTGACGTGAGGCGAGAACCCTCAAGTCCCAAATCCCTTAAACATCTTGAAAGAACAGACCTGAACTGATACTGTGTCAATGGAGAAGCATTTGCATGAATAAAAAACCTGCTACCACCCACCGGTCTGACATGCCCATACCGAGATAACATACTCACCGGACAAATAGAACCCGACCTGACCTTGTCCATACGAATCCAGGTACCCTTACCTGATTGATCCACTTTGGATGATGGAAGAAAAATTAAAACATAGTTAACATGAATATGAACGTGCTGAGACTCCAAGCCTAAACTTGACCTTCCATTCTTAGGAAACAACTCACCAATTCTAAACGCACCAAAAAACATACAACAAAACGCAGTGGAAAAAAGCAATGCTTCGAAATCATCCAAGCAAACCCTAGAAGTAGCGTGACATAATGCCCCCAACAACATCGGTGATATAGGACACCTGCTGTCAGGAAAACATTTACCTCGCCTGTATCCTTTCAAAACCTGCTTGATCATGAAATAATCTAAAACGGAAAAGGAACCTAAATTTCGAAGAAAAAAGGAAATCCCAGACAAAACTCTCAAAACTGTAGCATAAGCCAAACCATCCTGAAATAACGTTAAGCAAAAAGCTAAAGCCGAAATCTCGCCACAGACATAAGGGAACCAACCTCTACCATCAGCAAAGCGACACCAACGACCCCAAGACCGAACGTAATCCGACCACGTTGCAGGAGCCACTGACGACTGCAAGTACGACATGCCTAGGACCAAATCAGATTCCACAGATGCTCGGGGCATAGCTCCCCCTCCGGGTCGGCCCTTTACGCTAGCCGATGAAATCTCTGAAACTGAAAACTTGACAATAAATCAGCAATGGAATTATCTATTCCAGGAACATGACGAGCCTTCAGCCAAATATTTAACTTCAAACACAAAAGAACTAAATGACGTAACAACTTAACTACCAACGGACACTTAGACGACAAACAATTAACTGCAAACAAAATACCCTTATTATCAGAATGCAAAATAATCCTTTTATTAGAGAAAAAAACTAAACCACAAAACTAAAGCTACCACTACAGGGAACAGCTCCAACAGAACAATATTCCTAGTGACCCCATTCGACACCCATGCCGGATGCCACACTGCAGCACACGAATGCCCATTCCAATATGCACCGAAACCACACGAACCGGCAGCATCAGTAAATAAATCCAAGGATGAAGCCACAACAAAATCATCCTGCCAATACGACCTACCATTATACTGCTGAAAAATTCCAACCAAACCACAAAATCTTCTTTAACCTCTCTGCACAAATGAATATGAAAAGCTGGATTCCTAATGCCTGAAATTTTTGAAGACAACCTCCTGCAAAATACTCGCCCCATCGGCATTACTCTACTAGCAAAGGCTAATATGCCTAAAACCGACTGAATCTCTCTCAACGTAGCCTTACGCCTTTTCAACAAATCAGACAAAACCGCGCATATCTTGGTAACCTTTTGCAATGGGAGACAACACACACCCTTTTTGGAATCAATGACTATTCCCAAGTACTCTAAACGATTAACAGGGAAAACAGTCTTATCCTCTGCGAGCGGAACACCAAACTCAGAACATACTGCAAAGAAAGACTCCAACAATTCAGAACACACCAAAGAGCCTGCCGGACCAATGAACAAAAAATCATCCAAATAATGCGTCACTGCTCCTCGCATACACTTTACCGATACCGTCCATTCAAGAAAAGAGGAAAAAACTTCAAAATAAAAACATGATAAAGAACATCCCATAGGAAGACATCTATCAAAGTAAAATAAACCGTTAAAATTAAAACCTAAAGAATTAAAACATGAAGGATGAACCGGCAATAAGCGAAACGCGGACTGAATGTCCTCTTTCGCCATTAAAGCGCCTTTGCCACAGCTCCGCACAAAATCTACAGCAGAATCAAAGGTGGCATATTCAACAGAGATTAATGCCTTATCGATTTCATCATTCAATGATGCCCCATGAGGAAAGGACAAGTGGTGAATTAAACGATAAGCATTAGGCTCCGTTTTAGGGACCACCCCTAATGGAGAAAGGCGAAATTAGCAAAAGGAGGAGAGGAAAAAGGACCTGCAATCCTACCTAAAGCCAATTCTTTTGCTAATTTGGATTGAACAACTGAAGGGAACTGATCAACAGAAGACAAATTATTAACCCATTCACAACCCAAACCAGAAAATGACGGTAACCGAAATCCAAAAGCAAAACTATCCAGAAGCAACTCCGCCATCATGAAATTTGGGTATCGCTCGAGCCAAAGATGCATGTTCTCCAGATTTACTGGCGTCCAAGCTCTTAGCCACATACTCTTTTGTGGAAGGTTGGGTCGGCATGATAGCTCTTTTATAACACCGAACCAGCGGATGGCTACCTCCACAAAAAGCACACTCAGGACGGTACTTGCAAGATGCAGACCATTTGCACTGGGATTCATTAAATGCAAAGCAAGTGCCTTTCTTAAATAACTGCAAATGCGAGGCTGACGGAGTTGTCTGTTGCAAAGGATGAACGCTGCGGCAACAATAAGTTCAGCCACAGACCAACATCCTTTGCGCCCCAACGCATGCTGGGGTACACCGACAGCCTTTGTCTGAAACCTTCATCATACACAAACCATCCAATTCCACCAAAATTTTTATAAGCCTGTAACACATTATCTAAATGCTGAAAAAGGCCAGAACACTTCATAGGAAATTTCTCTCCCATCACGCTACAAAAAATACAGTATGCTTGGAGCCAATTATTAAAAGTCCGGGGAATAGGACGTCTTCTGTCTTCCTCAGACTTATCTTCCCGCTTCTCTAGTTTTGTAACGAAATCCTTAGAAGCGGGAAGAAGAGATAACATATCTACAAATTCATTTCTCCATATCTTCTCTTTCACCGACATGGAGAGATGAAAACCTAAAGGAGATAATTCACATGGCAACATTTCTTTATAACACATTTCCGAAGCACCTTTGTGTTTAACAACCACTGGCCTGGGGAGAGATTCCTCACTATCTGAATGCCTACTCACATCCTGACCGGAAAACCGCCAAGCTTCCAAAAAATCACCTGCCACACCAGCCGGCTCAGGAGGAGGGGGAGGGACGACGACAAAGTTCTTTAAGGAAGAAAGTACAGAAGACAAAGAGGCAATGACAGTACTCAGACCACTGGTGCACTCACCACCCTCAGAAGCAGAAGCCTGGACACCTGCAGAAGATCGAGGGAAGTCCTGTAGCTGCGGTCCATCTTCCAGGCACACACTCTCCTGGCACTCGACACCTAAGTGGAGCCGCTGGGAGGAATGCTGCACAGGCCGCCTTCCATCTCCGCACCTTCCTCGCCATCCTTAACTGGACCGGAACGTTGGTGGCATCAGTGGAAACTCTCCCTGCCGAAGACGCTTCTGGAGCAGAACCCGAACGATCTGAGGAGGAACTGAAATTCTGGTTCGAGATTTCCGGGGACACCAATTCGAGACGCACCGCCGACGTCATCATGCTGCTGCTGCTTCCGGCGCACTCATTTGTAGAGGAACCGTGTCTCTCAAGTCTCTTCCTCTCCTGACCGGACCTGCGTGGGGGAGGAGAAAAACGGGTGCGCTGCCTCTTCTCCCTTCCAGAAGAGCGCAGCGGAGGCAACATGGAGGGAGCACCCAGATGGTCAGCCACCACCGCTGACTGTTCAGAAACCGCACTGGAATCGCCGACCACTGCAGGGACCTCTGAAGGGGAAGACATCTCAGCCAGGTAGGACTCAAGCCAGGACGCTGTGTCGCCATCTCCAGCACACCTCCGAAGTTCCGCGATGAAATCCTCCATCAGGTAAAGAGCAGCAGGCGGGAACGGACACCAATCCTTCACAGGGAGAGGGCAGCAATCTTTCCTCAGGTACTCGTCTGGCAGCACACGGCTGGCAGACACCGCTTCTTATAACCCTAGCCTGGTCCCAGCCCAGAACTCCCACCCAATCCTATACCTGTTGCTGGGCATCCCTACTCCATTCTGCCCGGCAATGGAATTCCATAGGTTCCTTCCTGAACCAATCAATGACCTCTGCTACTCTGCCCGGTAACCTTCCTATTTTTAGCCCTGAACCTCACTTTCTTGGTGGGAAAATTCCCGCCAAAACTCCTAAATGTAAGAACTTTGGGATGATTATAATCCCATGAGGATCCCTCCATATTTCTATTCGGGATCCTAACAATTTATAAGTATAGTTGACAACAGTTCCTTATTTCTCAGCATAAAACCATCTTTCTCTCCCTCAGAAGGCTGGTACCCTGGCCAAAGGCTGGTGGCCAAGGGTCAATGGATCAGTCATCAATCTGGCTCCCAAGTCAGCAGGCTAGGTCTGTGGCTCAGCATCTTCTTCTTGTCAATCATGCAGTCTGGCAGAGTCTCACTTACTAAGCACTGCTCTCTATCTGCAGACAACTAGGGCCTCTGACTGCTCTCATAAACAGTTTCTTGCTGAACTAGAACCTTCTAGTGGGAGGAGTGGAGTGGAGAAGCATATTCTAAACAGAAACATTGTTGCAATTTCTGTGTATCATAGACTTGTATAGAGTTTCAATGCAAATCTATGGGAATGACTAAGCAGTTTTTCCAGACATAAGCAAGTCTTCAGACATACACAACAGAGCTAAACCAGACAGTCAGAAGGTCAGTGTGTCTGTTTTTTTCCCCTCCAAATCTGTGGATTGATAGAAAGTCATAGGGGGAATTTATCATTGGGAGAATATTTAAAGTCAGTTTTGCTTGAGTCTGTGTTGGAGTACTTTGTGCCACATTTATCAAATGCTACAGGTTGTTTGATAAATTTAGCTTGTCCGTAAAACCTAACACCTCTGTCTAGAGAAGCTACTCTAGTTTTCCTACTCCACCCTTCTCATGGAGTGAGATTGAGACTTAGGCTACTTTCACACTGGCATTTTGAATTCCGTTTGTGAGATCCGTTTCAGGGATCTCACAAACGGTTCAAAACGAATCAGTTCAAAACGAATCAGCCCCAATGCATTCTGAATTAATAAGGATCCGCTCAGAATGCATCAGTTTGTCCCTGTTCCGCCTCCATTCCGCTCTCTGGATGCGGACCCCAAAATGCTGCTTGCAGCGTTTTGGTGTCCGCCTGGCGATGCGGAGCCAAACAGATCCGTCCTAACTTACAATGTAAGTCAATGGGGACGGATCCGTTTTCACTGACACAATATGGTGCAGTTGAAAACGGATCCGTCCCCCATTGACTTTCAATGTAAGTCAGGACGGATCCGTTTTGACCTAGACTTTTTTTTTTAAGAATAATGCAAACGGATCCATTCTGAACGGATACAAGAGTTTACATTATAGGTGCGGATCCGTCTGTGCAGATACCAGACGGATCCGCACCTAACGCAGGTGTGAAAGTAGCCTTATTTGCGACTTTTTAAAAAAGTCACAATGATAAATCTGGAGTTAAGTTCATTAACATAGCTAACCACACCCACTTCCCCACACACATTACAAAAGTGAAGTGAGTAGTGTAAAAATGCAAAAAGTAGAAACATTTTCTACTGTAAAAAGTTGCAACTCTTTATGCTTACACTGATTAAAATCAGTGTTTTAAACATGGCAGCGTGCATCTGTGCATTGGGATGTGCTGACTGACCCCCTTTTTTGCAGTTGTACTGAGATGGAGAGGTGGCTGACTCCAGTTAGTCTTGTACCCCTGACCAGCCTGTCTGCCCCATAGGCTGATTTTAATCAGTTTAAAGGGGTTGACCACCATACGCAAAAGAAAGAAAAAATAGCCCCAGATAATAACTAAAGCCAAGCGGTATTAGTATAATGAGAGATATACTGTGTATGTATAATTTTTCAAATGTGTTCAGCATAGTATGCTCCCATAGATGACAGGCTGTGTGGGTGGAGCAGCAGCAAAGTGAAAGTAAAAATTCCAGCATGCATCACAGCAAGCATCTTCAGAGGAGCAGTCACATGACATCCCTGGCAAACTGTGATACCATAGTAACAACAGCACCTCAGGTGTCATTTCATCACAGACAAGTCAGCATAATGATGAGAATCTCCCATTACCAGTGTTAAAGCGGCTTTTAATTAAAGCCTTTAAGATACACTCTGGTGCTCCAAATCAAAGTACCCCCCAGGGGTTAATATCCACGCGTGGCTGAGAGACTAGACTCTGACACATAGTTGGTCAATGCAATCTCTAATTTATTACAGAAAGTAAGTGGTATATGTATCTTCAGAAAAGGGCAGTACTTTCTGAGGCCCAGGCATTATTTCATTGGCTCAAAAGGAAGAAGAGATAAGAGAGAGGAGATAACACCCTGGCATCTGCGCACTGGGCACTACTTTGGAATGTGAACTAATGTAAACATCTGGTTATCGTCGCCATTTTGTAATGGCGTTTATCCTAACAATAATACTGCATACGTCATATGTGACACTTCAAGGAGGTGCTTCTCTATAGGCAGTGAATAATATATACATATCATCAAGTCATATGATTGGCTTATGCATTCCTCCACAATCTATATACCTCCCTTGGGACACCTATAGAAAGATGAGAAAACAGACACTTCCCACAGCACAGCTCTTTGCCCCCCCTCTCTTCTTCAGTCTTGAAACAAAGAGGGGGGTGGAAGGCACTTGAAGAAGAAAAAGTTAACTCATTACAGTCCTAGAGATACAAAAATATAGAATAAAATTCACACATCTTTAACAGTCTCCCCTTGAATTTCATTCTCTCCCTAAACCTAAACATCTGTCCCAATGCTCCGCCTCCTCTTCACCAGCTTCCACGACAAGCCATTCCTAGTGAACAGCCTCCCATGACACTGGATTTGAGCACGGGGAAGTCAGATGATCTTTCCCTAATTTGCGTTGACATCATATGGGGGAGACTGGAGGTCATCAGTGCTTCTGATTTGACTGGACCGAAGTTTTCATACAATTTTCCATATTCTTTTGAGTCATGATCAACAGTCACACAAGGGAAAACCAGTCTCAACACTTCCTTGAAATCAATCCAAATATGCTTTTCTTTGAGCTTCACTGTGCTTGTGGTCAACAACACTCGGAATGGACCATCAAACCAGGGTTTTAGGACTTTACTTTATCAAAACCTGGAAGCGAAGCAAAAACTCGAAAATATACTTTAGTCAAATGCTTATACAAAACTGATCACATAATCTGTCAGACAACCATGTTGCATCTGGAGCTGCTGTGGAAAATAAAATCCTATCCTAGGGGCTGACCCAAAAAGGACCTTATAAGGACAAAGGCCTGTCTCACGGTTAGGCGTATACCTTACTAAAAGAGGGCTACCAGCAGGCACTCTATTAAGGCTTTTGAATATTTAACTTAGTGTCCCGTTCAGTTCCTTTTTCCTACTCTACTGCTGCTTTGTGGATGGTACGAAGCATGTAAGGCCTGTCCTACACCCAAAACCTTCATCATCTCCTGCATCACTTCACCTGTGAAGTGAACACCTGTGTCACTTTCAATGATCTAAAGTACCCCATACCTGCCCACAACTTCGGCCATAATCTTCTTTACTTCTTTGGGTACGGTTTTGGCCATCCTGAAAACAAGTCATCACATATCAATACATATTCGTACATGCCCACCTTGGGTAGTTGAAGGTAGTCTGCAAACGTTGAAACAGATACAAAAAGCAAGACGTGTTTCTTGGGTACCTTAACCACCTTGCCCACGTTGTTCTGGTCGCAAATCATTTATCCTTGAGTATGTCTGACTGTTACAGTGCTGAACCCTGGGGCGTACCATATGCTACGTACTAAATCACTCATAGCAGTTTTTGTCTGGTGCATCACTCCATGGGTTGCCTGTGCCATCGTGGAGTAGAGGGACCTGGGAAGGCAAAGTTTCCCTTCTTATTTGTAGTCCCCCCTTTTCCATCCACCAGTCTCTTTCCTCCTTCCCCATCTGGTTCTGTAAGGTCTTAAGAACTTTCGGGAGACAGGAGGAGTTATTTCAGGGACCTGAACTGTGGCCACTTAAGACAGGGGTCTAATTTGGCAGCCATTTTTGCCGCCTCATCTGCCGTGGCTTTCCCCTTTGCCTCCTCTGCATCTGTTTACAGTGGCCTTTCGTTGCTATGATCACTCCTAATGTTAGTGACAAGAGGGCTTCCATCAGAGACCTCACTGCTTACCCATTTTCGATGGGTTTACCTGAAGCGATCAAGGAGTCTCTTGCTTTCCATATGGGCCCATAGTCATGGGCTATCCCAAAAGCACACTTGGAATCAGTGTAAATGTTGGCTGTTTTTCCATCTGCATATCTGCAAGCTATCTTCAGAGTCTTTTAGCTCCACTTCTTGAGCAGACATGTGTGGTAGTTCACGTTTAATCACCACTGCCCAACCTGTGTAGTACCTGCCATCCTGGCCATACCTCGATCCATCCACAAAGAGCACATGATCTAGATTACCTAATGCAATGTTCTCAACTGGCGCTTGAACACATTAAATACCGCTGCAGTGTTGTAGCAGTCCCATTTCCTGCTATAGAAGACTTTATACAGACCAGCCGTACAAGACACAAATAATTATAAAATAATGTAACACTGCGCGCTTGCTCTGCAATAAATAAATAGCCAGCTTATCACCACCTTCCTATCTATCACACAGATGTACAAAACAGCATTGATATCTATATATGTCTCAGTCCTTCCTTGAAATAGGTGTCTGTGCTGTTATTATGTATCGTGCGGTGGTCCTCGCTTCTCTGCTATATGTGGAGCAAACAGGGAGAGCGGATCCCAGGGAAGATGGCTGCAGCGTAGACTATTATAGGTATTAAAGTTTGGGAGTACGCCCCGGCCGGTGGCTAAATACTCCCGTTACCTTTTGCTTGCGCTCACATCTGAGCAGGTGACGTCACCGCGAGTGAACTACGGATGGCAGTGAGGGTCTAACCTCCTACGCGTTTCGAGTACATACGGTACTCTTCGTCAGGGAATGTTACACTCACTGCGCATATTCTCACTATTTATAGTCTATGTTGTCTGTCCATCCCCCCTATATTTATTACTATTCAAAGCCAAACAATTCTATTTCTGAGTTCAAACCTCTTGGTAGTAATGTATCTAGATTAAATATCCACTCAGTCTCCTTTTTAGATTGTTTCTTTATATAGTCTCCACCACGGGCATCTATTTCTACCTTTTCTATACCCATGAATGACATACCTTCTAGTTGTCCTTTGTGCACCTCGGTAAAATGTCTAGATAAGGGGTGTCCTATTGATTTTTTCTTTATGTTATATATGTGTTCACTTATGCGTTTTTTTAATTTTCTCTTTGTGCGCTCAATATAGAGCTTATTGCATAGATTACATAGATGTGTCACGGCTGAGGATGGGGGAAATCCTCAGCCATGCGGTGTCGGAAGATGTCCAGTCGCTACTCGCCAGGAACACAGAATCAGGGAGCAGGTCACCTCCTGTTGCGTCCCTAACGCTGACCCTGTCTCCTACCTGCATGGGCCGACCTTGATGGTAGGAGGACCCATGCGCAGGAACCTCGGATCCCTGACTTACCCTCCGACCGGTCCCTGGGCTAAGGAGAGGGGTAAGACAACCCACTCCTCCTAGGCACGGAGGAGCAGGAGTCTCACTGGCCAAGCAGCATGAAGAAGGGGGTACATAAACAGGACTATGGATAAGACCTGTCTCAGCCTTGCTGACTGGAACCCGTGCTAAGAAAAGGCTGTCCACACAGACAAAGGTAAACAGCACACACATGAAGACACACAGGGACCAGGACATCCATAGCTGCACAAAACACAGAGACACAAGACATCAACAACACATCACGGTATTAGAACTTATGACCGGAAGGGTGGCCCTTACAAGAAGATGGAAAATCACAGGAGGCGGCAACAGCAAAGCATGACTGAAGCAACCTACTGAGCCATGCCAAAGTGAGAGGCTTTATAGGCCTAAGAGGCCACACCCAACGGTCAGACACACCCAGTGACATCACACACACTGGGAAGGGAGTTAACCCTTCCAGCACCACAGGAAAGGGAAAACACCAACTTAACCACCTCAGCCCCCAGTGCTTAAACACCCTGAAAGACCAGACCACTTTTTACACTTCTGACCTACACTACTTTCACCGTTTATTGCTCGGTCATGCAACTTACCACCCAAATGAATTTTACCTCCTTTTCTTCTCACTAATAGAGCTTTCATTTGGTGGTATTTCATTGCTGCTGACATTTTTACTTTTTTTGTTATTAATCGAAATTTAACGATTTTTTTGCAAAAAAATTACATTTTTCACTTTCAGTTGTAAAATTTTGCAAAAAAAACGAGATCCATATATAAATTTTGCTCTAAATTTATTGTTCTACATGTCTTTGATTAAAAAAAAATGGTTTGGGTAAAAGTTATAGCGTTTACAAACTATGGTACAAAAATGTGAATTTCCGCTTTTTGAAGCAGCTCTGACTTTCTGAGCACCTGTCATGTTTCCTGAGGTTCTACAATGCCCAGACAGTACAAACACCCCACAAATGACCCCATTAAGTACACACCCTAAGGTATTCGCTGATGGGCATAGTGAGTTCATAGAACTTTTTATTTTTTGTCACAAGTTAGCGGAAAATGATGATTTTTTATTTTTTTTTTCTTACAAAGTCTCATATTCCACTAACTTGTGACAAAAAATAAAAAGTTCTATGAACTCATTATGCCCATCACGAAATACCTTGGGGTCTCTTCTTTCCAAAATGGGGTCACTTGTGGGGTAGTTATACTGCCCTGGCATTCTAGGGGCCCAAATGTGTGGTAAGGAGTTTGAAATCAAATTCTGTAAAAAATGACCAGTGAAATCCGAAAGGTGCTCTTTGGAATATGGGCCCCTTTGCCCACCTAGGCTGCAAAAAAGTGTCACACATCTGGTATCTCTGTATTCAGGAGAAGTTGAGGAATGTGTTTTGGGGTGTCTTTTTACATATACCCATGCTGGGTGAGAGAAATATCTTGGCAAAAGACAACTTTTCCCATTTTTTTATACAAAGTTGGCATTTGACCAAGATATTTATCTCACCCAGCATGGGTATATGTAAAAAGGCACCCCAAAACACATTCCTCAACTTCTCCTGAATACAGAGATACCAGATGTGTGACACTTTTTTGCAGCCTAGGTGGGCAAAGGGGCCCATATTCCAAAGAGCAACTTTCGGATTTCACTGGTCATTTTTTACAGAATTTGATTTCAAACTCCTTACCACACATTTGGGCCCCTAGAATGCCAGGGCAGTATAACTACCCCACAAGTGACTCCATTTTGGAAAGAAGAGACCCCAAGGTATTCGCTGATGGGCATAGTGAGTTCATGGAAGTTTTTATTTTTTGTCACAAGTTAGTGGAATATAAGACTTTGTCTGAAAAAAAAAAAAAAAAATCATCATTTTCCACTAACTTGTGACAAAAAATAAAAAATTCTAGGAACTCACCATGCCCCTCACGGAATACCTTGGGGTGTCTTCTTTCCAAAATGGGGTCACTTGTGGGGTAGTTATACTGCCCTGGCATTTTCCAGGGGCCCTAATGTGTGGTAAGTAGGTAAATGACCTGTGAAATCCGAAAGGTGCTCTTTGGAATGTGGGCCCCTTTGCCCACCTAGGCTGCAAAAAAGTGTCACACATGTGGTATCGCCGTATTCAGGAGAAGTTGGGGAATGTGTTTTGTGGTGTCATTTTACATATACCCATGCTGGGTGAGAGAAATATCTTGGCAAAAGACAACTTTTCCCATTTTTTTATACAAAGTTGGCATTTGACAAAGATATTTATCTCACCCAGCATGGGTATATGTAAAAAGACACCCCAAAACACATTCCTCAACTTCTCCTGAATACAGAGATACCAGATGTGTGACACTTTTTTGCAGCCTAGGTGGGCAAAGGTGCCCAAATTCCTTTTAGGAGGGCATTTTTAGACATTTGGATACCAGACTTCTTCTCACGCTTTGGGGCCCCTAAAATGCCAGGGCAGTATAAATACTCCACATGTGACCCCATTTTGGAAAGAAGACACCCCAAGGTATTCAATGAGGGGCATGGCGAGTTCATAGAAAAAAAAAATTTTTGGCACAAGTTAGCGGAAATTTATTTTTTTGATTTTATTCTCACAAGGTCTCCCTTTCCGCTAACTTGGGACAAAAATTTCAATCTTTCATGGACTCAATATGCCCCTCAGCGAATACCTTGGGGTGTCTTCTTTCCAAAATGGTGTTATTTGTGGGGTGTTTGTACTGCCCTGGCATTTGAGGGTCTCCGCAATCATTACATGTATGCTTAGCATTAGGAGTTTCTGCTATTCTCCTTATATTGAGCATACAGGTAATGAGATTTTTTTTTTCCGTTCAGCCTCTGGGCTGAAAGAAAAAAATGAACGGCACAGATTTCTTCATTCGCATCGATCAATGTGGATGAAAAAATCTCTGCCAAAAAAAGAAAAAGGAGGGGAAAGGCGTCTGCCAGGACATAGGAGCTCCGCCCAACATCCATACCCACTTAGCTCGTATGCCCTGGCAAACCCGATTTCTCCATTCACATCAATCGATGTGGATGAATAAATCATTGCCGGGATTTTTTTTTTTATATATACAAAGTGTTTGCCAAAGTATATGAACACCGCCACCTCCTCAGCTCATATGCCTCGGCAAACGTATCTTTTACTGCAGAGGAGAAATCTCGTCTTGCAGCGCCGCATACACCGACTTGCGTGTAATCTGACAGCAGCGCAATGCTTCTGTCCGAATGCACATCAGTGCTGCAGCTAGTCGATCGGTTGGTCCACCTGGAAGGTAAAAAAAACAAAACAAAAAAGAAAAAACCAGGCCGCAACGCAATAACTTTATTAACTTTAGAACAGAACATATTAACTTTTTTTTAACTTTTTTTACTTTTTTACTTACCGGTAATTTTTTTTTTGTTTATTTTTTTTTACCTTTATAGAACAAACCTCTCCTTCCCCATGGGACAATGTGCAAAGCGCAAATCGCCCAAAGATGTGGCAAAGTACGTTATGCACTTTATCCCAGGTGAAAGGAGAGGTTTGCAGCAGCTGTGAGTAAAAGGGCCCTAATAGCCCTGTGTGCCTGTCCTGTGAGATGCAATCCCTATGCTAGGTGTACCTGTGTGTGGTACTTCCGGAAACACTCACCAAAGCATAGGGCAGGGTGGTCAGGACAGTCAGGACAGAAATAGCGGGTGTCACGCCTTATTCCACTCCTGCTACAGACACGACATCTTTTTCGGGGTGACGGTTGGGTTGAGGTACCAGGAACGACACTGGGGAAATGTCGCTCATGTAGACGGCTAACTACACTGGTGGATGGGGCCACGGAACCTCCTGGGTAAAGGAGGTTCTCGATGATCTCTTCCTGGAATTTGAGGAAGGATCCTGTTCTCCCAGCCTTACTGTAGAGAACAAAACTATTATACAGCGCCAATTGAATTAAATTAACAGACACCTTCTTATACCAGCGTCTGGTTCTGCGGAAAACTAAATACGGAGACAACATCTGGTCATTGAAGTCCATCCCTCCCATGAGCGCATTATAGTCGTGGACACAGAGGGGCTTTTCAATGACACGGGTTGCTCGCTCAATTTGGATTGTCGTGTCTGCGTGAATGGAGGAGAGCATGTAAACGTCACGCTTGTCTCTCCATTTCACCGCAAGCAGTTCTTCATTACACAAGGCAGCCCTCTCCCCCCTTGCAAGACGGGTGGTTACAAGCCGTTGGGGGAAGCCCACGCAACTAGTTCGCGCGGTGCCACAGGCGCAAATCCGTTCTAGAAACAAATGCCTAAAGAGGGCCACACTTGTGTAAAAATTGTCCACATAAAGATGGTACCCCTTGCCGAATAAGGGTGACACCAAGTCCCAGACTGTCTTCCCACTGCTCCCCAGGTAGTCAGGGCAACCGACCGGCTCCAGGGTCTGATCTTCCTTCATAGATCCGAAATTTGTGGGTATAGCCTGTGGCCCTTTCACAGAGCTTATACAATTTGACCCCATACCGGGCACGCTTGCTTGGGATGTATTGTTTGAAGCCAAGGCGCCCGGTAAAATGTATTAGGGACTCGTCTACTCAGATGTTTTGCTCGGGGGTATACAAATCTGCAAATTTCTGGTTGAAATGGTCTATGAGGGGCCGAATTTTGTGGAGCCGGTCAAAAGCTGGGTGGCCTCTGGGACGGGAGGTGGTGTTGTCGCTAAAATGCAGGAAACGGAGGATGGCCTCAAATCGTGCCCTGGACATAGCAGCAGAGAACATGGGCATGTGATGAATCAGGTTCGTGGACCAATATGACCGCAATTCATGCTTTTTTGTCAGGCCCATGTTGAGGAGAAGGCCCAAAAAAATTTTAAGTTCGGAAACTTGGACTGGTTTCCACCGGAAAGGCTGGGCATAAAAGCTTCCCGGGTTGGCGGATATAAATTGTGTGGCATACCGGTTTGTCTCTGCCACGACTAAGTCCAAGAGCTCCGCAGTCAAGAACAGCTCAAAAAATCCCAGGGCCGAACCGATTTGAGCCGTCTCAACCCGAACTCCAGACTGGGCGGTGAAAGGGGGAACTAATGGTGCGGCTGAAGTTGGTGACTGCCAATCAGGGTTTGCCAGCACCTCAGGGATTCTAGGGGCTCTACGGGCCTGTCTGTGCGGTGGCTGCGACGGGGTAACTACTGCACGTGCCACCGTACCAGCTTCAACTGCCCTTCTGGTGCTCGCCACGTCACCATGTTGTACGGCAGTGCTGGTACTAGGTCCAGGGAGGGCTGCGCTGCTGGTGTATGCCTCACCACGTGATCCGGCAGCGACAGCCCCACTCTGCTGCTCTTGAAGCGGATCCTGCATAACCTGTGGTCTAGCGACACGGGGCCGGGTACGCCTGGTGCTATCAGGGACCTCAACCTCCTCGTCCGAACTTTGGGTCAGAGAGCCACTGCTTTCTACAGGTTCATATTCTGACCCGCTAGATTCGTCAGATGAGGGTTCCCACTCCTCATCCGACTGGGTCAGAATCCTGTAGGCCTCTTCAGAAGAATACCCCCTGTTTGACATTTTGGACTACTAAATTTAGGGGTATTCCCTGAGACTACCCAAGAAAAAAAGCAAGCCTGTCTTACAAAGGGGAGGCTAGCGAAGTACCGGAGGCCGCTGCGGTTGCTAAAAAATATCAAAACAGATTTTTTTATCGCCGCAGTGCGTGTAAAATGAATGTGCAGTGATCAAAAAAAAATATATTTTTTGTCACTGCGGTGGGGCGGGCGTGGGTGAACGCACGTGTGGGCGACCGATCAGGCCTGATCGGGCAAACACTGCGTTTTGGGTGGAGGGCGAGCTAAGGTGATACTAATACTATTATAGATCTGACCGTGATCAGTTTTGATCACTTACAGATACTATAAAAGTACAAATGCTGATTAGCGATACGCTAAACAGCGAATAAGTGACTGCGGTGCGGTGAGCTGGGCGCTAACTGACGCTAAACTACCTAACCAAGGGGCCTAAACTATCCCTAAAACCTAACAGCCAATACTAGTGAAAAAAAAAAAGTGACAGTTTACACTGATCACTTTTTTTCCTTTCACTAGTGATTGACAGGGGCGATCAAAGGGGTGATTAAAGGGTTAATTGGGGTGCAGGGGGGTGATCTGGGGCTAAGGTGTAGTGTTTGGTGTACTCACAGTTCAGTCTGCTCCTCTGCTGGATCCAACCGACGAAAAGGACCAGCAGAGGAGCAGACAAGCCATATAACAGATCATATTTACTAATATAATCTGTTATATGACTTGTGATTGGATTTTTTGAAAATCGCCAGCCTGCCAGCCAATGATCGTTGCTGGCAGGCTGGTGACGAACTTGTTCTTTTAATTTTGCCGGCCCGCGATGCGCATGCGCGGGCCGGCTTTGAGCGAAATCTCGCGTCTCGCGAGATGACGCGTATATGCGTGATTGTGCGCAGCGCTGCCACCTCCGGAACGCGAATCTGCGTTAGGCGGTCCGGAGGTGGTTAAAGGAACAGTGTCCAACACAACAAACACACTGTGGTTGTTGCCGCAGGCAACGACATGGGTGGCAACCGTGTCCTGGGAGTCAGCCCCAAAGGCCGGGACACTGCCACCACATGTACACATCGACAAACGTTGCCACGGGCAACCACAGTGCAGGAAAGGTGTCCGTGCACACCACACACTACACAGAGTGCACACAGACAAACAACAGTGCATACATACACGCACACAAACTCCAGAGGGACCGCACACATACCTGTTGTCCGCGGCAACCGCACTTGAGGCAAACAACATCAAGCCTCAAGCTGCGGTTGAAACAACAACCCAAACCACGGGCAACTGTATGCGGCTCCCAAGGAGTCACGGCCAAAACCGTGGCCGTGACAAGATGCCCCTGCAATAAGCTCTATATTGGGCGCACAAAGAGAAAATTAAAAAAACGCATAAGTGAACACATATATAACATAAAGAAAAAATCAATAGGACACCCCTTATCTAGACATTTTACCGAGGTGCACAAAGGACAACTAGAAGGAATGTCATTCATGGGTATAGAAAAGGTAGAAATAGATGCCCGTGGTGGAGACTATATAAAGAAACAATCTAAAAAGGAGACTGAGTGGATATTTAATCTAGATACATTACTACCAAGAGGTTTGAACTCAGAAATAGAATTGTTTGGCTTTGAATAGTAATAAATATAGGGGGGATGGACAGACAACATAGACTATAAATAGTGAGAATACGCGCAGTGAGTGTAACATTCCCTGACGAAGAGTACCGTATGTACTCGAAACACGTAGGAAGTTAGACCCTCACTGCCACCTGTAGTTCACTCGCGGTGACGTCACCCGCTCAGACGTGAGCGCAAGCAAAAGGTAACGGGAGTATATCGCCACCGGCCGGGGCGTACTCCCAAACTTTAATACCTATAATAGTCTACGCTGCAGCCATCTTCCCTGGGATCCGCTCTCCCTGTTTGCTCCACATATAGCAGAGAAGCGAGGACCACCGCGCGTTTGTGTTCTCCTTATGACAAAAAGCATGGGTGTCTGTGGGGACGGACAGTGATCCGGGCATGGTCAACATAGAATACAATACTCTAGTGTGGTGTGGACGAGGAGTACCAAACACAGCACAACACTCTCTCTTCTGGGATCTGGGTCCCACAGACTCTGCAGGCCCATCTCCCAGGACCATTATAGGGTGGCAGACTTACTTTTTCCTCACTTCAATGAGGCGTTTGACATCAGGGCTGAAGCAATGCCAAAGGAACACTACCTATGGTTGGCACCACTGAACCACCCAATGCTGCTTGATGTTACTCTGCATTTTGGCTTACAGAAGTATCCAACTTTTCCTATGGCAGAATTAATAGACTGGAAAACAGGACTTCTCATCTTCCATGGGAGTGTCTTATAACTAGGGGATGGGCACAAGGGCTGTCGTTGTCTGTAACGTCCACCCCTATCCTCCTCCCTCCGCTCTGAGTCATCTAAGTCCACCCCTTTCAGTCGGACGCTGTGGTCCTCCTTTTGTCCGTCAGTAGTGTGCCAGCTGTCCATTAGAACAGAGCTCTGATGTTTAGCACAGTACTTAACATGTAACACGTAACTTCAAACATTGAAACAAACAGATCTGACAATACAGACATGAACACACAAAGGGCTCATAAGAAACTTTTCATTGACTTCAATTTAAAAAAAATGTACAGCTCAATCAACACTGTTGGCACCAATAAAAAAACTAAAATCTTCCAAGAAAAATAAAATAAAATTCTCAATGCGCATATTATTTAAAAACAAATATCGTACTCCATATGCATTCACATTTTCATGTACTCATTTTCATAAACAGCTCATAACCACGCCCTTATACATAAAATATGAATTGCATTCACAGCACTGCTAAAAACATCCATCAGTCTTCACACATTTTCGACTCAACTACAACTCAAAGCCACACCCATTCACATTCCACTGAATCATTTATGTCTTCCAACCCAGCCACATAGTTTTCTTTGTTTCATCCCAAAACTTGCAGCACAGACAAACACAGCTTTCCTGGAAACAGATAGCCACACCACACCCAGAATTGCTGATGTTCTATGTCGCTGTTGTGCTGTGTTTTCCAATGTCTTCTGGTCTTCACTCTGTGATTAATCAACTCTTATAAGAAGACAATATACATGTTATAATCATACAGTCATTTTGTTAAAAGCTGGATTCCCACATTACACTGTTTGGGAAAGAAGAAAGAAAATTATTGAACAATTCTTCGTCTTGTATAATATATTACACATCACTTACTCTGCATGATTCCCTCCCCCCTTTTTCTTTTGCCCGCTTCTCTTATCTCAGGAATGTTTCTGTGTGAAGGCGGGGGAAGTGAATTTCTGTAGCTCACACTAGATACAATATTTATCCATTAACTGACCATCTTTTACTGCTGTAATCTCTAATGCTAGTGCTAGGATCTTCCCTATTTAAACACACACATCATTAGGGTAACAAAACTTAACCAGTTCATTTCTGAACATTTAACACAAGCGCCTTTCTGATTGCGGACACTTGGGCACTTTCTTTCTTGCTAGTGCCATCAATTAACATCCTCTGTAACATTCTTTTTCACATTTTAACTTTCAATTCTCCATTGATATCAAATCCTATAGTCTCCCTCTTCCCTCGTTACTAGCTAGGGGCTGTATTTTCTCCTTCTTCATAATACTGGGACTGACCCATTTCAACAGCAGTATTTCAGACTGACGCACACAAAACAGAGGAGTAAAGAGGCACCTTTAACCCTTTCCTCCACAGACAAAGGATTCACCCTCCCCACTGGTTGGCTCAGATATGACTATCACATCTGACTAGTCAGCTGGGACTCCCCGCACGTCTCAGGCAGCTCTGCACGCGTCTTCCTGGGGTCAGGTCAGGTGGAGAATATCTCCGCAGTCTTCCCTTATCTAAGGGTCATACGGCTCCACGCATCTTCCTGAGGTCAGGTCAGGTGGAGAATATCTCCGCAGTCTTCCCTTATCTAAGGGTCATACGGCTCCACGCGTCTCCCTGCCAGGTCAGCCGGAGTTTACTTTGTCCCACACCTCGGCACTAAGGCGCCCCCTTCCAAACCAGGAGGTTACTGTCCCCTCCCTTTGTCTGTGGTCTTACTGTCCATGCTCAATTCACTCCTCGGACCATACTGACACACATAAACACATATACACACCAGAGTGATCTATCAATTCAGATTATGGTTCTATGGACCCCAGGCTTTCAGCATATTAGCCGACTACTATACTTACATGGGTACCACCTCACAGCAGACTAAGCCAACATGAAGTGACAAACTAAATGGTAGAAAGGCGGGTAAGAGTATTCTTACCGTTCTATTAAAGCCGGCCATCTCCTCTCTGCTGTTCGTCAAGTCCTGGGGCCTCTTGTGTGTCGGCTGTTGATGCTCCCTTCGCCTTGGGGCCCCATGTTGGGAGCCAATTGTTAAAGCAGCTTTTAATTAAAGCCTTTAAGATACACTCTGGTGCTCCAAATCAAAGTACCCCCCAGGGGTTAATATCCACGCGTGGCTGAGAGACTAGACGCTGACACATAGTTGGTCAATGCAATCTCTAATTTATTGCAGAAAGTAAGTGGTATATGTATCTTCAGAAAAGGGCAGTACTTTCTGAGGCCCAGGCATTATTTCATTGGCTCAAAAGGAAGAAGAGATAAGAGAGAGGAGATAACACACTGGCATCTGCGCACTGGGCACTACTTTGGAATGTGAACTAATGTAAACATCTGGTTATCGTCGCCATTTTGTAATGGCGTTTATCCTAACAATAATACTGCATGCGTCATATGTGACACTTCAAGGAGGTGCTTCTCTATAGGCAGTGAATAATATATCCATATCATCAAGTCATATGATTGGCTTATGCATTCCTCCACAATCTATATACCTCCCTTGGGACACCTGTAGAAAGATGAGAAAACAGACACTTCCCACAGCACAGCTCTTTGCCCCCCCCCCTCTTCTCCAGTCTTGAAACAAAGAGGGGGGTGGGAGGCACTCATTACAGTCCTAGAGATACAAAAATATAGAATAAAATTCACACATCTTTAACACCAGCAATGAATAAAGATTATTACCGTTCACACAAAATAAAGTGATCAGTACAGTACAAACATGCAAGTCTATCTATGAAATATCTATCTATCTGCCTATCTATTTATCATCTATCTCTTATATATCTATATATCTACTATTTCATATATATATCTATGGTTCATCTGTCTGTCTATTTATCTATCTATATATAATCTATCTCATATCTTTCTATCTTCTATCTATCTAATTTCTATCATTAGAGTTCAGTGAACACCTGGATGTTCGGGTTCGAGAAGTTCGGCCGAACTTCCCGGAAATGTTCGGGTTCGGGATCCGAACCCGACCCGAACTTCGTCCCGAACCCGAACCCCATTGAAGTCAATGGGGACCCGAACTTTTCAGCACTAAAAAGGCTGTAAAACAGCCCAGGAAAGAGCTAGAGGGCTGCAAAAGGCAGCAACATGTAGGTAAATCCCCTGCAAACAAATGTGGATAGGGAAATGAATTAAAATAAAAATTAAATATATAAAAATAAACCAATATCAATTGGAGAGAGGTCCCATAGCAGAGAATCTGGCTTCACGTCAGCAGAGAATCAGTCTTCATGCCATAGCAGAGAATCTGGCTTCACGTCACCCACCACTGTAACAGTCCATTGTCATATATTTAGGCCCCGGCACCCAGGCAGAGGAGAGAGGTCACGTAACAGAGAATCTGGCTTCATGTCAGCAGAGAATCAGTCTGCATGTCATAGCAGAGAATCAGGCTTTACGTCACCCAACACTGGAACAGTCCATTGTCAGATATTTAGGCCCAGGCACCCAGGCAGAGGAGAGAGGTCCTGTAACAGAGAATCTGGCTTCATGTCAGCACAGAATCAGTCTGCATGTCATAGCAGAGAATCAGGCTTCATGTCACCCACCACTGGAACAGGCCACTGTCACATATTTAGGCCCAGGCACCCAGGCAGAGGAGAGAGGTCCCATAACAGAGATTCAGGCTTCATGTCAGCAGAGAATCAGTCTTCATGTCATAGCAGAGAATCAGGCTTCACGTCACCAACCACTGGAACAGGCCACTGTCACATATTTAGGCCCAGGCACCCAGGCAGAGGAGAGAGGTCCCATAACAGAGATTCAGGCTTCATGTCAGCAGAGAATCAGTCTTCATGTCATAGCAGAGAATCAGGCTTCACGTCACCCACCACTGGAACAGGCCACTGTCACATATTTAAGCCCAGGCACCCAGGCAGAGGAGAGAGGTCCCATAACAGAGATTCAGGCTTCATGTCAGCAGATAATCGGTCTTCATGTCATAGCAGAGAATCAGGCTTCACGTCACCCACCACTGGAACAGGCCACTGTCACATATTTAGGCCCAGGCACCCAGGCAGAGGAGAGAGGTCCCATAACAGAGATTCAGGCTTCATGTCAGCAGAGAATCAGTCTTCATGTCATAGCAGAGAATCAGGCTTCACGTCACCCACCACTGGAACAAGCCACTGTCACATATTTAGGCCCAGGCACCCAGACAGAGGAGAGAGGTCCCGTAACAGAGAATCTGGCTTCATGTCAGCACAGAATCAGTCTTCATGTCATAGCAGAGAATCAGGCTTCACGTCACCCACCACTGGAACAGGCCACTGTCACACATTTAGGCCCCGGCACCCAGACAGAGGAGAGGTTCATTCAACTTTGGGTTGCCCCGCAATATAATGGTAAAATGAAAATAAAAATAGGATTGAATGAGGAAGTGCCCTGGAGTACAATAATATATTGTTAAAGGGAGGTAGTTAATGTCTAATCTGCACAAGGGATGGACAGGTCCTGTGGGATCCATGCCTGGTTCATTTTTATGAACGTCAGCTTGTCCACATTGGTTGTAGACAGGCGGCTGCGTTTGTCTGTAATGACGCCCCCTGCCGTGCTGAATACACGTTCAGACAAAACGCTGGCCGCCGGGCAGGCCAGCACCTCCAAGGCATAAAAGGCTAGCTCTGGCCACGTGGACAATTTGGAGACCCAGAAGTTGAATGGGGCCGAACCATCAGTAAGTACGTGGAGGGGTGTGCACACGTACTGTTCCACCATGTTAGTGAAATGTTGCCTCCTGCTAACACGTTCCGTATCAGGTGGTGGTGCAGTTAGCTGTGGCGTGGTGACAAAACTTTTCCACATCTCTGCCATGCTAACCCTGCCCTCAGAGGAGCTGGCCGTGACATAGCTGCGTTGGCGACCTCTTGCTCCTCCTCTGCCTTCGCCTTGGGCTTCCACTGGTTCCCCTGTGACATTTGGGAATGCTCTCAGTAGCGCGTCTACCAACGTGCGCTTGTACTCGCGCATCTTCCTATCACGCTCCAGTGTAGGAAGTAAGGTGGGCACATTGTCTTTGTATCGGGGATCCAGCAGGGTGGCAACCCAGTAGTCCGCACACGTTAAAATGTGGGCAACTCTGCTGTCGTTGCGCAGGCACTGCAGCATGTAGTCGCTCATGTGTGCCAGGCTGCCCAGAGGTAAGGACAAGCTGTCCTCTGTGGGAGGCGTATCGTCATCGTCCTGTGTTTCCCCCCAGCCACGCACCAGTGATGGGCCCGAGCTGCTTTGGGTGCCACCCCGCCTCCTCCTCATCCTCGTCCTCCTCGTCCTCCAGTAGTGGGCCCTGTCTGGCCACATTTGTACCTGGCCTCTGGTGTTGCAAAAAACCTCCCTCTGAGTCACTTCGAAGAGACTGGCCTGAAAGTGCTAAAAATGACCCCTCTTCCTCCTCTTCCTCCTGGGCCACCTCCTCTTCCATCATCGCCCTAAGTGTTTTCTCAAGGAGACATAGAAGTGGTATTGTAACGCTGATAATGGCGTCATCGCCACTGGCCATGTTGGTGGAGTACTCGAAACAGCGCAACAGGGCACACAGGTCTCGCATGGAGGCCCAGTCATTGGTGGTGAAGTGGTGCTGTTCCGCAGTGCGACTGACCCGTGCGTGCTGCAGCTGAAACTCCACTATGGCCTGCTGCTGATCGCACAGTCTGTCCAGCATGTGCAAGGTAGAGTTCCACCTGGTGGGCACATCGCATATGAGGCGGTGAGCGGGAAGGCCGAAGTTACGCTGTAGCGCAGACAGGCATGCAGCAGCAGGGTGTGAACGCCGGAAGCGCGAACAGACGGCCCACACTTTATGCAGCAGCTCTGACATGTCGGGGTAGTTGCGAATGAACTTCTGCACCACCAAATTCAGCACATGTGCCAGGCAAGGGATGTGCGTCAAACCGGCTAGTCCCAGAGCTGCAACGAGATTTCGCCCATTATCGCACACCACCAGGC
>NC_053396.1:198178605-198298891 GCF_905171765.1 Bufo bufo | reverse complement strand
CAAGCATGTGAAGGTGAACACAAGTGTACAACATAATATAGCAATCAAAATTTTTAAAAACCTTTGAATGAATCACTTGCGGCTAAATAGGCATGGTGGAATCAGTTGGCGTCCGGACAAGACAACGGCGCATGCGCCACTTCATCTGCTATCGCGAGAGTCACAAAGATAATGTGTGGTATAGCAACCACAGCTAAAATGGCCGCTTGAGACCTTTTCTCTAGGGCGCATGCGCATGCCAGTAATCACGCCCATAGGAATTTGACAGACACTTATGCAGTGTCAGAGCGCCGCAGTGTATAGCAGAAAGCTGATCCATATATCGGAGGCCGGCGTATCAACATCGGTCGCCAATAGGATATCTGTATCAGCAGGACAATACGGTTTTCACACCGTTGGTATCCCGCTGTCCAGAATGACAGCAAATCCGCTCCCTGTCCCTTACAGCTGCACAATAGATATCCACTGTGAATCAACGGAAGGGACACGGACAGAACTGCATCGGGGCTCATCATAGTATTAACAGTAAATATGTCAGTGCCCACCGTCTATGCAGGTGCCGCTCAAGTCCCAAAAGGGGCTGGAGCCGTACATATAATAGACAGAGGCTGACCTCAAACACTCATTATACATGTAACAGAAAATAATTGAAAGAGGGATCGCCAACATAGTTCCTCCAGTATTCATACTTTTATGCTTCAATATAATATCCTATGAGGAAAAAGAAAAAATGGTTAATATATAGCACATGTTGTTTTCCATACACGCCATCAAACTTGGAGAAAGCATACATAAAATCAATAACTAGACGACCCTAAATTCCACATTAAGACCTTGAGGCCTTAGAGTGCCAAGTGTATAGATCCAATATAGCTCACGTTTTTTCAGTATTTTTATCCGATCACCACCTCGCCTTGAAGGAGATATTTGTTCTAAAATTCTGAAGCGTAAGTCATCTTGTGTGTGTTTAGCTTCAGTAAAGTGTTTGGACACTGGGAGATCCAATTTTTGCTTTCTAATCGAATATCGATGTTGATTGAGGCGAGTTTTAACATCCCATGTGGTCTCCCCTACATATAGGAGACCACATGGGCATACCAACAAGTAGATGACATAAGAAGAATCGCAGGTTAAATATTGTTTAATTTTAACCCTATAACCTGTAGTAGGGTGCATGAAAGAATCTCCCCTCAACATTAGTTTGCAATTTATACAGTTATAGCAGGGATAACATCCTTTGCGTGTAGAGCCAAAGTAGCCCTCACATGTCTCCCTGGTAGAACCAATATCTGATTTCACTAGTTTGTCACCCAAATTGGGGCTGCGTTGATAGGAGCATAATGGTGGTGATTTAAACTCCTGTACCGTCTCAAAGTTGCTACTAAGGATACGCCAATGTTTTTTAATTATAGCTGCAATCTTGCCACTATTAGTACTAAATTCCGACACAAAAGGGATTCTCGCCTGGGAACCCTTGTGATCACCTAATCCCTTTCTGATATTATCAGTAGTGAGTGGTTTAATTCTGTTCAACTGTTCTTGAATCAATTTTTTAGGGTACCCACATGTCCGAAATTTAGACCCCATTTCCTGTAGTCTATTTTCCACTTTTACCGGATCCTGAACAATTTTTTTGACCCTGAGGAGCTGGCTGAAAGGGAGAGACCTAATCATAGGTTTGGGGTGGTGACTCTCATAGCGCAGTAAAGTGTTTTTGTCTGTAGATTTTACGTATAGGTCAGTAACTAACCTATCTTTCTGAATAGTGACTTGAGTGTCCAAAAATTGTAAGGTGGCCTCAGAATATATCAATGTGAATTTAACACTGGGGTCAATGGTATTAAGAAAACCATGGAACGCGATGAGGTCCTCCGTGGCACCGACCCAAATCAGGAAAATGTCATCTATGTACCGCCACCACCCCAGCACTTGGCTGAAGTGGTGGCTTCCATAGATGACAGACTCCTCAAGGTGTGACATGTAAAGATTTGCATAGGTCGGCGCCACGTTGGACCCCATCGCGGTCCCCCGCAACTGTAAGAAAAAATCATCCTGAAACAGGAAATAATTCCTGGTCAGGATGAATCTCAACAAAGCGCTTAAAAATCTCTGACAATCATGACTATAGTCTGTTTTTAACAAAACCTGTTCAATGGCCCATATGCCCAATTCATGTTCAATCAAAGTGTACAGGCTTATTACATCAAACGATGCCAATAGTGCCCCCTTGGGGATGGAAAGACCATAAATTTTAGACAAGAAGTCACTAGTGTCTCTGATGTAAGATCTTGAGGATAGCGCAAAGGGACGTAAAATCTTATCAAGAAAGATGGCTACCTTGCAGAACAATGAGTCCATCCCCGAGACGATGGGTCGTCCCGGGGGTGAAGTCAATGACTTGTGTATCTTGGGTATGGTGTATAGGATGGGGGTGGCAGGCTTATCACAATATAGAAACGAAAAAAAAATTTCATCAATTATATTTTTATCTTTAGCCCCATTCAGTATTTCCTTGAGTTCCCTCAATAACCCAAACTTGGGATCATTGTAGATCCTCTCATATACATTTGTATCTGCAAGTTGCTGTCTGATTTCAGCTACATAGGATCTGGTGTCCATGACCACAACCCCACCACCCTTATCAGCAGATTTGATGGTGAGGTTGCGGTCCGAAGCCAGATCACTAAGTGCCTCCATCTCTGCTTTTGTCATGTTCCCAAATTTGAGAGTTAGCTGTAGAGATTCTTGTTTGAGACATTCAATCTCACGTTTGACCGCGAGACCGAAGGCCTCAATGGCAGGGTGATCAACAGCCGGAATAAAATCACTTTTGACAAATAGATCCAAACTTTTCAAATTCAGCTCACTATTCCTTACATTTTCAGATGCGGGCCTGTCACCCTGTTCCGCAAACCATACCTTTAGTTTAATATTACGCAAAAATCGTTGCAAATCGATTTCTAAATCGAACCATTTAGTGGTGTTTACGGGACAGTATGAAAGGCCCTTATTTAATACAGATAACTGTGCATTACTCAACAAAGTGGAAGAAATGTTTACCACTATATCTTGCGTTTGAGAGTCCTCCCCTGCTGGGGCTGTACATTTTTCCCTTTTCCTTTGTTTATGCTGTCTTTTTCGCTTCTATTTCTGGACCCAAGAAAGCCTAGCACCTACAACATGGAACATGCCGCTGGAGGTACACACTCAGATGTGTTTTCCTATACGCCTGAAGATGAGGATAGAATATTACATGATTCGGTGAGAGACGCTTCTTTTTTGTCCACATTTTCTGCCATTGATATCAAAAGGAAATTGGAAAATGAAAGCAAACGCCTTATTAGTCTGGAATTACATCTCGCCACTTTAAGTGAATACCATATTGCACACAGGATTCCCAGAGGGATGCGTTCCCATTTGAGACCAGACCTTTTTATCAACAACACGGATTTCTGTGCTAGATTTGTACAAATTTCAAACAAATACGCATTCGATATTATTTTGTTAAATGTTGAATTCTTACAAAGGGAGAAAGCAGCTGTACAAGAGACTCTAGGTGCTTTAACAGAGAATCTGAAAAGTATATTGCCTATTGAGGACTTTGATATTTATATGTCTGAAAGTGTGTTACATCTGGACAAATTTAGGGGAGATTTACAGAGTAAGAAACGCCGCAAATGGACACGTGATGTAGATGGACTATGCTACAGGTTTTCGTTTATAATTGGCAAGGTGACCAAAGAAGGAATCGCAGGACAACAGGAGAGAAATATGGATCCAGGTCCCCCTCTACCACCAGGAAGACACAGGGACACAATGCTCGGGAGAATGCTATGGTTCCACAGGTGGACACTAATCCCACTACGTCATCTACATCTTCTTTTTTAGGGGGAACCCCCCGAATGGCAGAACACGTCGAGGGGGGAGGAGACAGCATAAACAAAGGAAAAGGGAAAATGTACAGCCCCAGCAGGGGAGGACTCTCAGACGCAAGATATAGTGGTAAACATTTCTTCCACTTTGTTGAGTAATGCACAGTTATCTGTATTAAATAAGGGCCTTTCATACTGTCCCGTAAACACCACTAAATGGTTCGATTTAGAAATCGATTTGCAGCGATTTTTGCGTAATATTAAACTAAAGGTATGGTTTGCGGAACAGGGTGACAGGCCCGCATCTGAAAATGTAAGGAATAGTGAGCTGAATTTGAAAAGTTTGGATCTATTTGTCAAAAGTGATTTTATTCCGGCTGTTGATCACCCTGCCATTGAGGCCTTCGGTCTCGGCGGTCAAACGTAGAGATTGAATGTCTCAAACAAGAATCTCTACAGCTAACTCTCAAATTTGGGAACATGACAAAAGCAGAGATGGAGGCACTTAGTGATCTGGCTTCGACCGCAACTCACCATCAAATCTGCTGATAAGGGTGGTGGGGTTGTGGTCATGGACACCAGATCCTATGTAGCAGCAATCAGACAGCAACTTGCAGATACAAATGTATATGAGAGGATCTACAATGATCCAAGTTTGGTTATTGAGGGAACTCAGGAAATACTGAATGGGGCTAAAGATAAAAAAATAATTGATGAAATTTTTTTTTTTCGTTTCTATATTGTGATAAGCCTGCCACCCCCATCCTATACACCATACCCCAGATACACAAGTCATTGACTTCACCCCCCCGGACGACCCATCGTCTCGGGATGGACTCATTGTTCTGCAAGGTAGCCATCTTTCTTGATAAGATTTTACGTCCCTTTGCGCTATCCATCAAGATTTTAACATCAGAGACACTAGTGACTTCTTGTCTAAAATTTATGGTCTTTCCATCCCCAAGGGGGCACTTTTGGCATCGTTTGATGTAATAAGCCTGTACACTTTGATTGAACATGAATTGGGCATATGGGCCATTGAACAGGTTTTGTTAAAAACAGACTATAGTCATGATTGTCAGAGATTTTAAGCGCTTTGTTGAGATTCATCTGACCAGGAATTATTTCCTGTTTCAGATGATTTTTCTTACAGTTGCGGGGGACCGCGATGGGGTCCAACGTGGCGCCGACCTATGCAAATCTTTACATGTCACACCTTGAGGAGTCTGTCATCTATGGAAGCCACCACTTCAGCCAAGTGCGGGGTGGTGGCGGTACATAGATGACATTTTCCTGATTTGGGGTCGGTGCCACGGAGGACCTCATCGCGTGTCCATTGTTTTTCTTAATACCATTGACCCCAGTGTTAAATTCACATTGATATATTCTGAGGCACCCTTACAATTTTTGGAGCACTCAAGCACTATTCAGAAAGATAGGTTAGGTTACTGACCTATACGTAAAATCTACAGACAAAAACCACTTTATTGCGCTACGAGAGTCACCACCCCAAACCTATGATTAGGTCTCTCCCTTTCAGCAGCTCCTCAGGGGTCAAAAAAATTGTTCAGGATCCGGCAAAAGTGGAAAATAGACACAGGAAATGGGGTCTAAATTTCGGACACGTGGGGTACCCTAAAAAATTGATTCAAGAACAGTTGAACAGAATTAAACCACTCACTACTGATAATATCAGAAAGGATTAGGTGATCACAAGGGTTCCCAGGCGAGAACCCTTTTGTGTCGGAATTTAGTACTAATAGTGGCAAGATTGCAGCTATAATTAAAAAACATTGCGTATCCTTAGTAGCAACTTTGAGACGGTACAGGAGTTTAAATCACCACCATTATGCTCCTATCGACGCAGCCCCAATTTGGGTGACAAACTAGTGAAATCAGATATTGGTTCTACCAGGGAGACATGTGAGGGCTACTTTGGCTCTACACGGCAAAGGATGTTATCCCTGCTATAACTGTATAAATTGCAAACTAATGTTGAGGGGAGATTCTTTCATGCACCCTACTACAGGTTATAGGGTTAAAATTAAACAATATTTAACCTGCGATTCTTCTTATGTCATCTACTTGTTGGTATGCCCATGTGGTCTCCTATATGTAGGGGAGACCACATGGGATGTTAAAACTCGCCTCAATCAACATCGATATTCGATTAGAAAGCAAAAATTGGATCTCCCAGTGTCCAAACACTTTACTGAAGCTAAACACACACAAGATGACTTACGCTTCAGAATTTTAGAACAAATATCTCCTTCAAGGCGAGGTGGTGATCGGATAAAAATACTGAAAAAACGTGAGCTATATTGGATCTATACACTTGGCACTCTAAGGCCTCAAGGTCTTAATGTGGAATTTAGGGTCGTCTAGTTATTGATTTTATGTATGCTTTCTCCAAGTTTGATGGCGTGTATGGAAAACAACATGTGCTATATATTAACCATTTTTTCTTTTTCCTCATAGGATATTATATTGAAGCATAAAAGTATGAATGTTCACGTAAGGCGAATACTGGAGGAACTATGTTGGCGATCCCTCTTTCAATTATTTTCTGTTACATGTATAATGAGTGTTTGAGGTCAGCCTCTGTCTATTATATGTACGGCTCCAGCCCCTTTTGGGACTTGAGCGGCACCTGCATAGACGGTGGGCACTGACATATTTACTGTTAATACTATGATGAGCCCCGATGCAGTTCTGTCCGTGTCCCTTCCGTTGATTCACAGTGGATATCTATTGTGCAGCTGTAAGGGACAGGGAGCGGATTTGCTGTCATTCTGGACAGCGGGATACCAACGGTGTGAAAACCGTATTGTCCTGCTGATACAGATATCCTATTGGCGACCGATGTTGATACGCCGGCCTCCGATATATGGATCAGCTTTCTGCTATACACTGCGGCGCTCTGACACTGCATAAGTGTCTGTCAAATTCCTATGGGCGTGATTACTGGCATGCGCATGCGCCCTAGAGAAAAGGTCTCAAGCGGCCATTTTAGCTGTGGTTGCTATACCACACATTATCTTTGTGACTCTCGCGATAGCAGATGAAGTGGCGCATGCGCCGTTGTCTTGTCCGGACGCCAACAGATTCCACCATGCCTATTCAGCCGCAAGTGATTCATTCAAAGGTTTTTAAAAATTTTGATTGCTATATTATGTTGTACACTTGTGTTCACCTTCACATGCTTGATTGACAATTATGGTATTTTGAAGATTATACATCGGAGATATCACAGTATGAATTTTTATGACCTTATCTATATTATTATTTCACTGTATCATGACACCAGATTAATTGTATCTGCAATATGACTTTAATTTGTATGCATTTGCACTTTATTATATGATATACCAATTTGTATTTTGGCAATTACTTGCACTATTTATATATGTAATTGTGCACATGTTAATCAGCTGGAAAAAGGCTCCATTGAGAGAGCTGAAACGTCGCTGAATGAGTGAATAAACCGTCCACTTTTTTCAAGTTCACCTGGAGTGCTGCCTTCTTTTCGTTTTGTATGCAATTTGGGATCTTGGTCACAGGTCCCCAGGAGGATTTCTTGCACCCACTTACTTTGTGTGCTGCTTTTTTCTTTTTCGCTTCTATCTATCTATCTATCTATCTATCTATCTATCTATCTATCTATCTATCTATAGTCTATCTATCCATCTATCTGTTTTCTATCTATCTACTTATCTATAGTCTATCTTTACATCTATCTATCTATCTATTATCTATCTATCTATCTTTCTATCTATCTACTTATCTATAGTCTATCTATCCATCTACCTGTTTTCTATCTATCAATTTATCTACCTATCTATCCTTCTATCTATCAATTATCTATCTATCTTTCTATCTACCTATCTATAGTCTATCTTTCTATCTATCTATCTATCTATCTATCTATCCATTTATCTATCTATGTTTCTATACATCCATATACCCCATCTATCTAAATTCTATCAATTTATCTATCTATTTATCTATCTATATTTCTATCTACCGTATTTTTCGCCCCATAAGACGCACTTTTTCCCCCTAAAAAATGGGGGGGAAATGCCCCTGCATCTTATGGGGCGAATGCTGACAGTTTGACATCGCAGTTTGCGATGTATGAGCGAGCGGGGGAGGGACTGGGAGGAGGAGCTGGGGGCCGGCAGTTGCGGCGGGGCGGTGCAGTCACTGTACTATAGCCCCGCCGCTCCAGTGCTGCACAAATATAAAATGTCTTATTCAATTAAAAGTTATTAAACATGCCCCCCAACTCCTAATAGTACCGTACATCCTAACCGCTTCTGTACAATGCCGGCAGGCAGGCCAGGCGGGCGGCAGCGTAACTCCCTGATGTCACGTGCCTGCGCCGCCTACTTTATGAATGAAGCAGGCGGCGCAGGCAAGTGACGTCAGTGAGTGACGCGCCGGCCGCCCGGCCTGCCTGCCGGCATTGTACAGAAGCTATTAGGATGTACGGTACTATTAGGAGTGAGGGGGCATGTGTAATCATTTTTAATTGAATAAGACATTTTATATTTGTATACTGGGGCGGGGGTGGCGGGGGGGATCTGTGGATAACGTCCGTGGATGGCACAGTTAAGGGGTGGGGGTCTGTGGATGGCACTTTTATGGACTGGGGGGGTCTGTGGATGGCACTGTTATGGGCTGGGGGGGTCTGTGGATGGCACATATATAATAGTGCCATCCACAGATCCCCCCTGTAACAGTGTCCATCATCCACAGATCCCCCACATAACAGTGTCCGTCATCCACAGATCCCCCCATAACAGTGTCCGTCATCCACAAACCACCATTAGTTCCAAACCCACCAAAAGCACACCTTTTGGTTAAAAATATTTTTTTTCTTATTTTCCTCCCCAAAAACCTAGGTGCGTCTTATGGGCCGGTGCGTCACACGGCTTTTTATATCAAATTATACAGGTTGATAAGTTTCATTTTGATAAAAATCTTTTTGATAAGCCCATTTATAACATTTTGATAAGTTTTTGATATAAAATTAAGATTCGGACATAAAAAGGCCTATAATAAACATATAAATTCTTATCAAAGTGGTTGGCTTTTATATCAAAAACTTATCAAAATGTTATAAATGGGCTTATCAAAAAGATTTTTATCAAAATGAAACTTATCAACCTGTATAATTTGATATCAAAAGCCGTGTGCTTTTGTCTTCATTTGGAAACTGCTGGACAAGCTGTCACCATCTGTAAGATTTTGCAACCTTTGCAGTATAAAGCCATGCTTTAAACAGATGTGCTTTTGTTTTTAATTTGTAACTGCCGGACATTAGATTTCACCATCTGTAGTAAGCTGTCAGGAGTCTCTCAAAAAACCTCAACATCCTGTATAGATAGATCGCTAGATAGAAAGATATGTCGTTAGAAAGATATTAGAAGCTTGATAAATAGATATGCGTATACATAGATAAATAGATAAACTTAGATAGATATTAAAAGCTTTATAAATAGATATACGTATACATAGATATATGCATAAATAGATAGATAGATAGATAGATAGATAGATAAATTGATAGCTGTTGGAAGCTAGATAAATAGTTGTATAGATAGATAGGTTGTTGATTGAGAAATTGATAGATAGATAGATAAATAGATATGTTATAGATAGAAAGATAATGGGAAGATAGATAATAGATAGAAAGATAGATAGAAAGACAGATAGATAGAATGGATAGATAGATAGATAGATAGATAGATAGATAGATAGATAGATAGATAGATAAAAGAAAAAGAAAGAAAGCAGCACACAAAAAAGGAACGGGTGCAAAAAAATCCTCCCAGGAGACCTGCGACCAAGATCCCAAATGTAGATAATGTGGCAAAAGAAGGCAGCACTCCAGATTGCAGTAAAAAAGTGGACGGTTTATTCACTCATCAGCAACGTTTCAGCTCTCACATTGGAGCCTTTTTCCAGCTGGAAAAAGGCTCCAATGTGAGAGCTGAAACGTTGCTGATGAGTGAATAAACCGTCCACTTTTTTACTGCAATCTGGAGTGCTGCCTTCTTTTGCCACATTAGATAGATAGATAGATAGATAGATAGATAGATAGATAGATAGATAGACAGTTGTCTGGATAAAATGGATTGATAGATAGATAGATAAATGGATAGATAGATAGTTGGATAGATAAATGGATAGATAACAGATAGATAGATGGATAGATAGATAGATAGATAGATAGATAGATAGAAGGATAGATAGGTAGATAAATTGATAGATAGAATTTAGATAGATGGGGTATATAGTTGTTTAGATACATAGATAGATAACAGATAGATGGATAGATATATGTATAGACTTTATATTAGGACATGTCCTGACATGTCTGTAGATAGACAGAATAGATAGATAGATAGATAGATAGATTGATAGATAGGTAATTGATACATAGATATGTAGATAGAAATATAGATAGATAAATAGATAGCTAAATTGATAGAATTTAGATAGATGGGGTATATGGATGTATAGAAACATAGATAGATAAATGGATAGATAGATAACAGATAGATGGAAAGATAGACTATAGATAGGTAGATAGAAAGATAGATAAATAATTGATAGATAGAAGGATACATAGGTAGATAAATTGATAGATAGAATTTAGATAGATGGGGTATATGGCTGGATAGATAGATAGATAGATAGATAGATAGATAGATAGATAGATAGATAGATAGATGGAAAGATAGCTAGATAGATAGATAGATAGATAGATAGATAGATAGATAGATGGAAAGATAGACTATAGATAAGTAGATAGATAGAAAACAGATGGATAGATAGACTATAGATAGGTAGATAGAAAGATAGATAGATAATAGATAGAAGGATAGATAGAATTTAGATAGATGGGGTATATGGATGTATAGATACATAGATAGATACCAGATAGATGGATAGATAGATATACAGTTGTCTGGATAAAATGGATTGCTAGATAGATAACAGATAGATGGATAGATAGACTATAGATAGGTAGATAGAAAGATAATTGATAAATAGATGAAGGATGTATGATGAACTAACCCGTTTGTTTACAAATATCAGGTTTATCTAGGGTTAGATGTCAAAATCTGTAGTAAGCTGTCAGGAAGCTCTCAAACCTCAACATCCTGCTTACAGTAGGCTTTTGTCTTCATTTGTAACTGCCGGGCATTAGCAATAATCTGAGAAGGATGTCTGGGAGGCTAATATCAAGCACTATACATTTAATATCAAGCAATATAAATTTAAATATCAAGTAATATAAATTTAATATCAAGCAATATAAAAGGGGCGGGGGTATCTGTATAAAAGGGGGCGTGGTACCTGTCACTTTGCAGTTTGATGAAACATATACCCTCTTACTACTGGTCACATTGCGGCATCTGTAAAAGAGTCCATACAATGGGCTCCGTTCCCCTGAGGGTGGTATTGCTGTGGTCCTCAGTTTTTTGCAGTTGTACAAGGCACAAGTTCATAGAATAACTGAGACTCTAATGCAGATCCCTGATCGGTGAGTATCTTGTCAGGACACCCGTACGGCAGAATGAAGCTCTTCCACATGGCAGCAGCTGTAGTTTTTGCAGTTAAGTCCTTTACAGGTAGAGTCACAACGAACTTGGTATAGTGGTCTATGATTGTCATAGCATAGACATACCCGGATCTGCTGGGTTCCAGTTTCACGTGGTCGATTGCCACGATATCAAGAGGACTTATACTCACTATTGGATGAAGGGGGGCTCGCTGATCATGTCTTTCCCCTTTAGCCACAGCACAGGTGGGACACTGCCGACACCAGGTTTCAATGTCACTTCTCATGCCAATGCAGTAGAAACGTCCTCTGATGGTGGCTTCCGTTTTTTGGGTTCCAAAGTGACCAGACCGGTTATCGTACATGTCCATTACCATCTTGGCATCTCTTCAAGGCACCACTATCTGGTGGAGGCGCTCACAGGTGACTGGATCAAGCGTTCTCCTGAGGAGTAGGTCTCTTTGTAGGAAGAGTAGTTTCCGTTGTCGCCAGAGGCGGACTAGCTCTGAGTCAGCTCTCCGCTGTCGGATTCTCTCCGGTATGCGTCCACTTTAAAAATAATCCAACAGTTCTCCAATGGCTCTGCTCTCTGATTGTAGTTTAATCCAAAGCTCTTTCTCAACTGGAGGTGAGGAGTCACAGGTCTGTGGAAAACAAGCGACTTTAGAGGTCGGACGCCTAGTGTGTAGGGCCTCCTGTCGGGCAAATCGGGAGTAGAATATTGGCATTTCCACATCTTCCCACTGATCATCGGTGGAAATTGGTTCTTTCTGGGCAGGTAGCCTAGACAAAGCGTCAGCATTGTCATTAGATTTTCTGGTCCGGTACTTAATGGTGAAGTTGAAGTTCGCCAGTCTAGAGGCCCATCTTTGTTCTAGAGCTCCCAGATGTGCAGTGTTCAAGTGAGCTAGCGGATTATTGTCGGTGTAGACCCTGAAAGGTGTGGCAGCTAGGTAGTCCTTGAATTTCTAAGTTACAGCCCAGACCAAGGCTAGAAACTCCAGTTTGAACAAGCTTTAGTTATGGTCATTCCGCTCTGGCTCTCGTAAAGATCTGCTGGCATAGGCAATGACTCTTTCAGTTCCAGCTTGTGTCTGAGATAGTACAGCTCCCAAACCTTTCTTACTTGCGTCAGTATAGAGGCAAAATGGTAGGCTGTAGTCAGGGTAACCCAGGACTGGAGGTTCTGTAAGTTTTTCTTTCAACAGTTGGAAAGCAGCTTCTCTCTCTTCATTCCACTCCACCGGAATTTTGGAATTCTGACAGCCTTTAGGATGACCTTTCACAAACTCCTGGATAGGTTCCGCAATCTGAGCCAAGTGCGGGATAAACCTCTGATAGTAACTTGTAAATCTGAGGAAGCTCTTGACCTCTTTGACTGTTTTGGGGGCCGGCCAGCTTTGTACTGCAGCTATCTTGTCGGGGTCCGGCCTCACGCCCTCTGCACTCACATGTCCCAGATATTTCACTTGGGGCTTCAGTAAATGACACTTTGAAGGTTTCACTTTCAGTCCATGTTGGGTCAAAGTCTGGAACACTTCTTTCAAGTGCTGTAAATGCCCTTCGTAGGTCTTAGAGTAGATAATCACATATTCCAGGTACAACAACACGGTCTCAAAGTTTTTGTGTCCAAGACATCTTTCCATGAGTCTCTGGAATGTCCCAGGTGCATTGCATAACCCGAATGGCATGTTGTTGAACTCGAACAGACCCATTGGGTGGCAAAAGCTGTTTTTTCTTTATCTTCTGGTGCCATGGGGACTTGCCAATAGCCACTGGTTAGATCCAGGGTTGAAAAGTAAGCAGCGGATCCCAGAGCTGCCAGAGATTCTAAAATTCGTGGCAAGGGGTACGCATCCTTGTGCGTAATATTGAGGGGCTGTGACTATCCTGGATGACATTAGCAGTCTTCAAATCCTGCACCATCTTCTTCACCTGCTGGTACATGGCAGGAGTGACTGGTCGGTATCTCTCCTTGATTGGAGGATGAGTGCCGGTTGGAATGGTGTGCTGTATTAGGTGAGTCTGACCATAGTCCAGAGAATGTTTGCTGAAGACTTGATGGTGTTGTTTGACTAAGTCCAGCACACCGTTGATCTTCTCAGCAGAGGTTGTGGTATCCCCAATGTGTAGGGCTGTTCCGGCAGGTCTTTGGCTTCCTCCACTGTTTGGAGTGATTGTTGGGCCGCCGCAGTGGGGTAATCCAGGCTATCCTGCTGACGGATGTGGTATATAGTGGTGAGCGCGAATATTCGAATAGAGAATTTTTTTATCGAATATCATCACTTCGCTAATTCGCGAATAAATCGAATATAGCACTATAAATTCGCTATTTAAATTTTTTTTCTTTCCCACTTCCCAAAAGTAGTTCTTACCTGTCCTGAGGATTCCTGGCTTCCTGGCTGCTCCAGTCAGTTCCTGTTGCCGCTTCTGCCGACTTCCGTGCTCATGGAGCGTCCCCATCACCATGGGAATGCCTCCATACTAGAATGTACTGTCGGATGTGAGAATTAAGTTGAAATCGCAATGCGATTACTTCAAGTTATATTAATCGAATTGCGATTTCAACTTAGCACTGTTATATTCCATATTCGTTAACTTCGTTAATTCTAGCAAGCTGACCCATTAGAAACACAGCTCTAAGTTGAAATCGCAATTCGATTAATATAACTTGAATTAATCGAATTGCGATTTCAACTTACACAGCTCTAAGTTGAAATTGCAATTCAATTATTATAACTTGAATTAATCGAATTGCGATTTCAACTTAGACCTGGTTTACTATAGTTGGGTTGGTAGAATTAGCGAAGATGGTAATTCTAGCAATCAAATAGGAAAGTTGACTATAGAGACAGCTGTGTTTAATTCGCTATGCGATTATATTACTTAGCTTTTTTTTTTAATAAATAGAATAATTATAATAATTATCAAGTATTATAATTATTTTATTTATTTAAAAAAAAAGCAAAGTAATATTATCGCATAGCGAATTAAAAACTTAGCTGTCTCTAGTCAACTTTCCTATTTGATTGCTAGAATTAGAGAAGTTGACGAATATGGAGCTAAAACGAAGATGGAGAATACTTCGTTATCTTCGTTTTGAGGAATATGACGAATACATTCGTCATATTCGTCATCTTCGCTAATTCTAGATATCAAACCAATAGGAAAGTTACCTTAAGTTAAAATCGCAATACACGATTATTTAAATCGCATATTAATCGCGATAACTAGAATAATGATTACTAGAATAATAATTTTTTAATTTCACAGCTTCATCACCCAGATTGACTAAGTGTATAGGTACCATACCTTGAGACACGGTGACCACGCTCCTAGCTGCTAGGACAAGGGGGTGATCCTGAAGATGGATTGGTTCCACAAGGGCCTGATAATCTTTACTTTGGATACCGATGCAAGCCTTGCACCATATCAGAGTTTCTGCTCCAGGCTGGAGTTTGATAGGGTGAGCATCCTTGATGCGGACACGGCAGATTTCGCCCAATTGATTGCTGAATTTTTGTTGGGCGGCTAGCACTTGAATGGTCTGGTTTATAACCAATTGAGTTGCACGGGGTGTAGTCAGTAGGGTTTTCTTTAAGGCTTTCAGCACTTCAGGGTAACAGTTGCCGAGTACATTCATCCCCAGGACCACAGGGCAATTGTCATCATCTGGTACCTGAATCACGACTACCCCTTGGCATGGGAGTTCGGTATCTTCAATCTGTAAGGTAGGTTCCCAATAACCTAGTATAGGCACTGGTTTGCCATTGGTAGCTATGATGCGGAGCCAAGATTCCGGAGGTTGCGTCAGCTGGGCTCCATTTCTGCATGTGTCAAATGCTGCTTGGCGGATGGTAGTCACTTGAGATCCAGTATCAATTAAAGCAGAAAACTTCACTCCGTTGATGTCAACTTCAACCACGGGGCGGGCGCCCACATACCTAGGCATAAAGGCTGGATCTTTGGGACCTAGTATTTTTCCTCCCGAGTGGCGGTCCTCGACCTCAGGGGATACCGGTTTAACTGACGGAAGTCCTTTTCAGTGTGTCCATACCTCTGACAATGCAGGCATCACTGTTCCTAATGTCTTGATAACCGGGGTCTGACAACCTACTGACTGGCTGGCGCCGATATTCTTGTGGACCGGGTGTAGGGCGGTCTCTGTTTGCAGAAGTCCCTTTCCCCACCTTGGGTTGCTGTTCCAGTTGCTCTAGCTGTTTCCTCATCCTCTCCATATTCTCAGCTAAGAGGGAGACTTGAGCGGTCAGAGCTGCTACGGCATCTGGAATGGGTGCCTGAGCCCCATGCTATTTGACTGTAGTGTGGGCCCTGCCCTCTTGTTTTCAGGAGGTTCAGCTTGGTGACTTTCCCCTAGGATGCCAATAGCAAGTTCCTTAAAGTCCAAGAAAGGGGTATCTGGGTGCTGAGCTGACAGCATCTTCAGCTGACTTTTGAGGGATTCATCAAGGACACCTTCAATAAACTGCTCCCTGAGGGTTTGATCTTGTCCCTCAGCTTCACGGGGATCAATTTGGATAAAAGCCCGCAGGGCTTCCTGCAGGGACAGGGCAAAGTCTCTCAAGGTCTCCTTTGACTGCTGCCGCTTTCCAAACAAGCGCATTTTAGGTTCAGAGGCGGTCCTAGTCTCAAAGGTGGTACTGAGTCGGTCTAGGATCCATTCAGCGGTTTTCCGCTCTGGCAGATGCCAGGACTTGACCTCCCGAAGCGCAGCTCCCTGTAACTGGCCAATCAGGATTTCCACTTTCTGATCCTGTGATACAGGATATAGCTTAAACATGGCTAGCATTTTATCACAGAATTCCCTGAGTGAATGGGTTCTCCTGAATAACTTGGGAGCCAGGGTGCACCAAAATAGTATGGCATAGTATGAGGCATGATGCAGGTGGCTGCCGCTGCTGGTGGTGGATCGCTGCGGTCCAAGTGGGTGCTATCTTCGTTGTCAGACATGGCCCTTGATACCCAGTACTAGATTAGAGGGATTAGTACTGGCTACAATGCAATTTAGATGCAGGTTGCTATGGGCGACTGCAGCAGAATTGGTGCGTGGCTCCTTTAAGAGTCGCTTCAACTGCTCAATTTCGGGGAGTATGGTGCTCTGGCAGACAGATTATAACTCTTAACAGTCTTTAGCAAGGTTATTTGCACAGTAGTACTCACTCAGATCCAAGGGCAGATGCTTCTCCAACATTCAATGCAGAAAATACAGTATTTTCCCTTTTTCAAGATGGACGCCGCTTCACTTCCTGTATGGGCAGCGATTTCTCTGTCCTGGGAACTTGTATTCAGCACTTTTGTTCCTGCTGCTGTAGGAATGCTTTCTCTGTGGAGGCAGGCTGTTTGGTTTCCTCCGCTCTGCTGGGTGGAGATATCTGGGATGGCCGATTAACCCCTGCTCTGCCACTGTGCTGCAGCTGATGCAAGCCCACACTCTTCAGCAATAAGTACATGTAATAAGGCACAAAGGTAAATCCTGTTCTAGTGACGCCACTTTATGCAGTGACCAGGATGCAGGTATACTGACGCCACTTTAATGCAATGTATGGGTCAGGTGGATAATTGTCTTTATTTTGTTTGTGACGCCAATTGCAGCGTGCACAGGGTATTGTCACAGGGCCCTTCAAAGGTGTTATAACGCACGTCCCAGTTTAGGAATGCCAGAGTGGTGTAATGTCTCTGTATGGTGGTGATAATGGTGTCAACGGTGTCTCCTACCTGGGTACGGCTGGACTCCTGGCTCACTTGCAATAAATTGAGTGTAGTGATAGTAGGAGTAATAGAGGAAGGAGCAGAAATTGAGATACAGATCTTTAGGTGAAGTTCAAACTGGTCTTTACTGATGGTAACTTTCATCCAAGCAAGATACAGCTGTAGTCTTAGGTCCCAGCAGGTATTGGCAAGGGTTGGCAGGGATTTATCTTCTGCTCTATTAACCTGGAGCTTGCAGGAAAGGACGTCTGCTTCTGCACTCTCTATCTTCTGCTGTCTGGGGACTGACTAGCTGAGGAGGAATGACTTCTATTAGGTCTCTAGACTTTATTCACAGATATCTTCTCAGGGGATGATTTCTTCCTGGAACTGGAGTTGTCTGCATCTTTCTGCTTTCTTTGCATCCAGTTGAGCTGCAGGGCTCAGACTGGGAACTTGATCAAGTCTCAAAACGAGACTTGGTTCTTGCTCACTAGAACTGGATCTAACAGTTTTTTTCCTCCCTTGCTGCAGGATGTGGGAACCTCCACTTCCCTTCAGCAGGGGGGCAGAACAGAACAGGATTGTTCCACTCTGAACGGCCATAACATTGAAACTATCTCGGAGACTTCCGATTCCGACGCTGCCATGTGAGAACGCAAAGGAAAGAGCTCCTCCGCGACACTGACCGAACGAGTGACTTATAAGTGAGCCTGCATAGCATTCTTTCCCCCGACATTGGGACGCAACACTGGGAGATCTCACTCGCTGCAAATGGAGCGATACTTACTTTGCAGTGGCCAGAAATCGGTGGGATCTCAGCGCTCGACTTCCCCCCTCGCCTCACAGCCTACCAATATGGCGGCGACAGCACCACTCCTGCTTCGGGATGACGTCTCTCAAGATCCGGAGCCTTTTAACGGGGACCCAGACGTACTGGATCATAAGCGACTAGCCATTGAAGTGGCACTACGCATAACCCCGGACATCAAAAAGACCCTGGAGACCACCATCCAGTCTTCCCTGAATGTGTAACATCCTGAAGTATGTCACTAAACTTCTGGTCACCCTGCTATATGATGTTAAAGTGTTAATGTGTTTCCATCTGATGTAATATAACTGTGCATTGTCATTTCTATGTCTGTATTGTATATATTTGCTGTAATTCTTAATGTACACCAGCAGGTGGCAGCAATATGTAGGCAGAACATAGTTAGTTAATAGCTTCTAGACTGGAACAGACCATTCCAGGCTAGCTCCCCCCTATCTGAGGAGGAGTGGAATGTTCCCACATCCTACTTCAGAGGGAGTAAAGAAAGTTCTAAGCAGTGTACCAGCCACCCCCTGTTGGGGTAGGCTGTGTCAATAGGAGCTCCCAGAAACAGGGACCCCAACTAAGGATCCAAGCCTCTGCTGAGGCCCAAGATCAACCTTCCCAGCCTGAGTCCCTTACCTCAGCTGGTGGACAAGGAAAGCAGCCAACTTCAGAACTATCAGATCTCCAGGAAGAAACCACCATTCCCTGTGAGCAGTCCTGTAAGTACAGATTCCAAAACAAGGAGAAGATAAGTACCTCCATAGCTAGTCAGGCCCAAACCAAGCAGACCACAGACAGAGCAGAAGATAGATACCTGCCAGATTCTAATAGGCGTATGTACCAGATGCAGAATATATGTAAATTCCTGCCACATATTGCCAATACCTGCTGGGATCCTAGACTATTGTTGTAAATTGTATGGATCTAAAGCTGCATCTAATAACATCAAGTAAAGACAAGTTGGACCCTATTTTCTGTGTGGAATTCCATCATTCCTCCATTACTCTTATTGACAGCACTCAATTTTGTTGCATGTGAGCCAGGATACAGGAGTCCAGCCGTACTACAGGTAGGAGACACCGTTGACACAATACAGAGACAATATCCCCCTCTGGCATTCCTAACCTAGTACATGAGCTATACCATCTTAAAGGGCCCTTCTACAGTACCTGCGCAAGCTGCAACTGGCGTCACAAACTTATACACAACTAAATCTGACCCACTGCATAGCAGCCCCAATGACCCAGTGTCCTGCTCATTGCAAATGCATTGCAGGAGGAAGTAGGTAAAACCAACCAAAAGGTGGGAGAACTTGAGCAAGAGATAAATTTGCTTCGTGCCACCTCGGCAGAAGTAGCAACCACCTTTCAAACCCAGCAACGGGTTATTGATCAAATGCGCAGTAAAATGGAGGATCTTGAAAACAGGTCCCGCCGCAACAATCTGCGGATGGTGGGACTGCTAGAGAGCATTCGGCCTCTAGAATTACTCGACATATGTGAGAAGGAACTGCTAGAGGCTTTGGGCCTCAACTTTTTCTGCAGGGTGGAAAGAGCACACAGAGTGGGACCAGACACCATGACGAGACACAGCTCCCGCTCTGCCCCAACTCCTTCTTTCCTCCAAGAGAGACCTCGCCAAGTTATAATGCGCCTGCTGGACTTTAATGACAAGGTAGCCATGATGCGAGCCTTCCGGAGAAGACATTGCCCGATATCTATCAGAGGCTACACAGTCATGTTATTTGAAGATTACTCGGCGGAGATAGTGACAAAGCACAAAGCTTTCAGCCCTATTTGCACTAAGCTATACCAAGGAAATATCCGGTTCCAGCTCCTGTACCCGGCTATTTTAAAGGTCTATCATCAGGAGAAGGTTCTTACTTATGAGTCCTCTGCGGAAGCGGAAAAGGCCTTGGAATCCATCATCTTCAGGAGTGCCTCCACTCCAGCATCTTCTTCGCCACGATCCTAAGGACATTCGCAAGAGAGGAAAATCGGTTGACAGCGCAGGGGTCGCTCAGAAAGATGATCGGCAGGAAGATCAAGAAGCATCAGGCGACTGACTCCGCAATCGCCGGGAAGATACGGATAGTTGCGGATCGCCAAACCCTCTTAGAAGGCTGAGTGTGACTCTAACTTACCTGACGCCATGTATGGCGGAATCTCCGTGGGCCTAGTTATATACAGTCATGTGAAAAAATTAGGACACCCTTTGAAAGCATGTGGTTTTTTGTAACATTTTTAATAAATGGTTATTTCATCTCCGTTTCAACAATACAGAGAGATTAAAGTAATCCGACTAAACAAAGAAAACTGAAGAAAAGTCTTTTCAAGATCTTCTGTAAATGTCATTCTACAAAAATGCCTATTCTAACTGAGGAAAAAGATAGGACAACCCTTGCCCCTAATAGCGAGTGTTACCTCCTTTGGCTGAAATAACTGCAGTGAGACGGTTCTTGTAGCCATCTACCAGTCTTCGACATCGGTCTGAGGAAATTTTACCCCACTCCTCAATGCAGAACTTTTTCAGCTGTGAGATGTTTGAGGGGTTTCTTGCACGTACAGCCCTTTTCAAGTCACCCCACAGCATCTCAATGGGATTCAAATCTGGACTTTGACTTGGCCATTCCAGGACTCTCCATTTCTTCTTTTTCAGCCAATCTTTGGTTGATTTACTAGTATGTTTTGGGTCATTGTCATGTTGCATGGTCCAGTTCCGCTTCAGCTTTAATTTTCTAACTGATGGTCTCACATGTTCTTCAAGCACCTTCTGATACACAGTAGAATTCATCGTGGATTCTATGATGGTGAGCTGACCAGGTCCTGCTGCAGCAAAGCAGCCCCAAACCATGACACTTCCACCTCCATGCTTCACAGTTGGTATGAGGTTCTTTTCTTGGAATGCTGTGTTTGGTTTACGCCAAACATGTCCTCTGCTGTTGTGTACAAATAATTCAATTTTGGACTCATCTGTCCAAAGAACATTATTCCAGAAGTCCTGGTCTTTGTCAACTTTATCTCTGGCAAATGTCAGTCTGGCCTCGATGTTTCTCTTGGAAAGCAAAGGTTTCCTCCTTGCACACCTCCCATGCAAGTTAAACTTGTACAGTCTCTTTCTGATTGTAGAGGCATGTACTTCTACATCAACAGTAGCCAGAGCCTGCTGTAGTTCTCGAGATGACACTTTAGGGTTTTTGGATACCTCTTTTAGCATCTTGCGGTCTGCTCTTGGGGTGAACTTGCTGGGGCGACCAGTCCTGGGCATGTTGGCAGTTGTTTTGAAAGCCCTCCACTTGTAGACTATCTTCCGGACAGTGGAATGGCTGATTTCAAAATCTTTTGAGATCTTTTTTAAATCCCTTCCCAGACTCATAGGCTGCTACAATCTTTTTCTGAAGTCCTCTGACAGCTCTTTTGCTCTCACCATGGTGCTCACTCTCACTTCAACAGTCAGGAGCACACCAAACTAAATGTCTGAGGTTTAAATAGGGCAAGCCTCATTCAACATGCAGAGTAACGATCTACTAATTATGTGCACCTGGTGTGAGATCTGAGCCAATTTAAGAGGGAATACATGTGAGGGTGTCCTATCTTTTTCCTCAGTTAGAATAGGCATTTTTGTAGAATGACATTTACAGAAGATCTTGAAAAGACTTTTCTTCAGTTTTCTTTGTTTAGTTGGATTACTTTAATCTCTCTGTATTGTTGAAACGGAGATGAAATAACCATTTATTAAAAATGTTACAAAAAACCACATGCTTTCAAAGGGTGTCCTAATTTTTTCACATGACTGTATATGTGTTTTAAGTTAGTTCATAGGGGTATTAAGGAGATTATATGTTTGTGCATTTAGCGTGAAGATATGGGGGTTATGACATGCGGATATGTTTCAGTGCCTGCAGTTTAGAGCTATCTCTGGCAGAAAAAAGAGAAGTCCCTAGCTTAGCATCCGGAAGTGCATACTTACCATTCTTACTTCCATATATGGTGTAGCACTAGTTTTTTTTAACTCAGCTACTACAAAAGAGTTAAATTGTTGATTATTGTTTTTCCCTCCCTTTCTCCTTTCCCCTACTTCCCATACTTTCTTGACCCTCTCATCGTGTGCCATTGGACACTACCAAGCCAGAACAGTGATGCATATACTATCCTGGAACGTGAAAGGGCTTCGTTCTCCATCGAAGTGCTCTAAAATTCTACGGCACTTGAAACGTCTACGTCTTGAGATTGTTCTCCTCCAGGAGACTCATCTAGTCAAAGAGGTTTTTTTCCGGATGCAGAAGTTCTGGGTTGGTAGAGTCTATGGATCCCCGGCAGTAGGCCGCAAAGCTGGAGTGATGATTTTACTCCACAAAAATTTTCCGGGGGTAGTTCTTTCTGAGACATATGATGAAGACAGTAGATGGCTTAGATTGACCCTAGAATTTGAAGGTGTAAAGTATAGCATACATAACATATATGCACCTAATGGGGAAAATAAAACCTTCTTCACAGCTTAGAAAATAGGCTACTATCAGATGAAATCCCCAACAAAATAGTAGGAGGGGATTTCAATTCAGTTGTCTTGACTCATGAGGATCGTTTGAGAGAGGATAGGTCAGTAATTAACCCACGTCCCACTGATAAGGTATTACTACCCCTCATGTCCTCTTCTGGTACTTCAGACATATGGAGATCTCTTCACCCAGATGATAGAGAATACACACATTTTTCTCGTGCATCAGTCATGGTCCCGCATTGATTATTTGCTGCCTAGCACAAACATGGAGAGCAGAGTGACCAGTGCGGAGATCCATAATTTGGTGATTTCAGATCACTCACCTATATCTATTTACTTGCAGAATGCACATCCCAGTGGAACGGATTTTATCTGGCGCTTTCCTTCCTTTTTGGCCAAAGATGATAACTTCCAGGATATCTTAAAAGGTTGGTGGGTGGAGTTTCAAGATGATAATCCCCCACATGCATCAGATGTCTCTACTTATTGGGAAGCGGCAAAAGCGGTTTTGAGGGGCAAGATTATAGGGTATATTGGTAACCTGCGCAAAACAATATCTAAACAACATTTAGCGGCCAGTAAATCCCTGAGAGAAGCTTATACAACATTTCTAAAATCAGCTTCCTTAACAGATAAAGATAACTGGATCAGGGCCAGAAGTGATTATGAATTATGGGTGGACAGGGGAGAGGCAATGTATAGGTCGGCTTTCTAAACAGACCTCTTCCGTTTCGGAAATAAGTCAGGACGCATGTTAGCCAATTTAGCCAGAGGCAGATTCACCCCTACGAACATCACGTCTTTACGAGATGCCAAGGGAATGATACACACAAACCCCAAGACTATCAATAGCCTCTTGGGAGAATTTTATGCCGGCTTATACAGTGACTCTCCAAGGGGAACTGAAGCACGTAAATACTTCCTGTCATCCATCAATATGCCGTTCCTAGATGCGGCTCTACAGGAAAGTTTAAACTCAAAAATTACGGAGGGAGAAATACTAGCCACCATTAAATCACTGCATAATGGCAAAGCCCCGGGCCCTGACGGGTTCTCAGGGGAATTCTATAAAGTGCTGCAAGCCCAAATATCCCCTACTTTAACCACATACTTTAATCACCTTCTCCAATCTGGTGACTTCCTGAGACACTCCAAAATAGCCCACATAAAACTTATATTAAAGCCCCACAAAGATCCATATGATCCTGGCTCTTATCGGCCCATATCTTTGATCAATCGAGATCTAAAAATCTTAACAAAGATATTGGCGCATAGGTTGGGGGCCTTGATTTGGTGGGGCCCTCTCAGGTGGGATTTATCAAAGGAAGATCAGCAGTAGCAAACATCAGAAAAGTGCTAGCTACCCTAGATTGTGTCAGACACCATGCCCACCCAGGAGAGTCCCTCATCTTACTAGCTTTAGATGCAGAGAAAGCTTTCGATTCAGTGAAGTGGGATTGGCTGGGAGCAGTTTTAGATAAGTTCCAGATTATGGGTTCTTTTCGCACCTTTTTAAAAGGCTTGTATACAGATCCATTAGCCAGAGTACATACGGGAGGCTTTCTCTCCCCCACCTTCTCATTATACAAGGGGACGCGACAAGGGTGTCCACTCTCCCCGCCACTCTTCGACCTAGTCCTAGAGTCCTTAGCAAGACTCCTGAAGGGGTCAGATGTTTACTTGGGTATTTGCGTGGAAAGTGGCAAGGAAAGCATTTGGGCTCCCTTTCTCGACATCCAAATGGATGCCACTATGGGATCACCCGGAGTTCCCCCAAGGAAGACACAATGCATTTCTGGAGACATAGAATATGATAGGGATCACTAGGGCGGAGCATCTGATGCATGTGGAGGAAAGGAGATGGTTGTCCCCTGGGGAGTTGAAAGAAAGATTCCAACTACCAAATTCCCAATTTTTACGTATTGAGATTTTGCGGATCTAGGATTCGTGACCTCTCTAAAGAAGCGGTTAAACATAACTTTGATGACATAGTAGGGAACTTCCTATGTGAGGTGTCACTCTCTGCTATTTACAGAGCCATGTCAGGGACCTTCACAAAGGCCTCCCCAGATAAGCTTTTCCACACATCAGAAAAAATCACGGATGATGCGGACATCAGGGAGAAAATACTGGAGGGATGGAACAAAGTCCGTTCTTGTGTCATTAATGAAGGGTGGCGGGAATCGTATTTTAGGATGATGCATAATGTGATATATGGCTTTAATTTCCCAGCTTCATCTAGCTTTCCAGATCGCATTACCCATTGTCCTAAATGCAAAGAACCCTATACAGATTTTTGGCATGGAATATGGACCTGTGTAAAGGTGACGAGATTTTGGAAAGACCTGATAGACTATATCAGGAAACACTGGAAGGTAGACCTCCCTATAGAACCCCAGGTGATGCTTTTTCAATATATTCACCTCCCGGCGCCTCAATCCGTTCCCTTCTTCCTCCACTCGATCTTCTTGGTCGCGAAGAGGGTCCTGCTACAGCATTGGCTGTCTGACCTTATGCCTGGGATGCCGGACGTGATCTCACAACTAAAAGTGCTACTAAGACATGATCGATTGCAGGCGGAGAGGCACAAAGAGAGCTCAGCCACGAAGTTCTTTAAGAAATGGTAAATTTTCCTCATCACTCACTTTAGTCTCTCTGAAATCCAGGGGATGGTCAGTCTGTTCCGCTACACCTCTTGGTATCTTACCTCCTCATCGAAAGGCACTTTAGATGCCCTTAAGTTGTAAAATAGCTATGTGTTTGACATGTGACTAGAATTATGCTACAGATGAAATGTCAATTGTTTTAACCATTATGTCATAAAGTATTTTGATTGTCTTCCCTACCCCTCCCCTTTCCTTTTTGTTTTCCTATGTTTTATGACTTCTAAAACTACTTCAATAAAAAGAATTAAAAAAATATATATATATCAATACCAATGATGCCACCTGCTGGTAGACCTGTAACATTACAAGGAAAAAATTAACTTTAACATGGTTTTATGCACATTTGTGAATGACATAATCAAAATCACTATAATCAATCAGGGTACTCCCTTGTATTTTACACTTCTGGCTGACTAAGGCCCCTTTCACACGGGCGAGTATTCCGCGCGGATGCGATGCGGGAGGTGAACGCATTGCACCCGCACTGAATACCGACCCATTCATTTCTATGGGGCTGTTCACATGAGCGGTGATTTTCACGCATCACTTGTGCGTTGCGTGAAAATCGCAGCATGCTCCTCTTTGTGCGTTTTTCACGTAACGCAGGCCCCATAGAAATGAATGGGGTTGCGTGAAAATCGCAAGCATCCGCAAGCAAGTGCGGATGCGGTGCGATTTTCACGCACAGTTGCTAGGAGACGATCGGGATGGAGACCCGATCATTATTATTTTCCCTTATAACATGGTTATAAGGGAAAATAATAGCATTCTGAATACAGAATGCATAGTAAAACATCGGTGGAGGGGTTAAAAAAAAATAAAAAATGATTTAACTCACCTTAGTCCACTTGATCGTGTAGCCGGCAACTCCTTCTGTCTTCATCTGATCTCTGTGCAGCAATAGGACCTGTGGTGACGTCACTCCGGTCATCACATGATCCATCACATGATCTTTTACCATGGTGATGGATCATGACATAATCAAAACCCCTCCAGCGATGTTTTACTATGCATTCTGTATTCAGAATGCTATTATTTTCCCTTATAACCATGTTATAAGGGAAAATAATACAATCTACAGAACAACGATCCCAAGCCCGAACTTCTGTGAAGAAGTTCGGGTTCGGGTACCAAACACGCGTGATTTTTCTCACGCAAGTGCAAAAAGCATTACAATGATTTGCACTCGCGCGGAAAAATCACGGGTGTTCCCGTAACGCACCCGCACATTTTCCCGCAACGCCCGTCTGAAAGAGGCCTAAGAGTCTCACTTTGACTCAGATATTCAGACTTCATATACAATTCAGCCATATAACATTTTGAATATTTGTTGTTAGATGAGAAGGATACTACTCACTCTTCAGAAGACTTATTGGTCCTTTCTTTACTTTATTTTTCATAATTAAAAAGTGTTGCATGGCTCTCAGGCCCATTTGTTCAGAGTTCGGCGAGTTGTAAACGACATTCAAGCGCGACGTTTCGGGGGTCATGCCCCCTTACTCATGCGTGAAGATCAGGTGTAACCAACAGCCTTAAATATTCTAGGGCATGGGCGTAGTCTGTCTCAAATCTCAATTCGTGTCTAAAAACATTCATTTGGTTACAAATTGACATTTCACAAAAATACTTTAAAATTACAGATGTCGTTCAACCCTTTTGGTTTTAATGTTTCCATTTTTGTAATCCATCTAGTTTCATGTTGCAGCAATTTATTCTTATTATTTTCTGGAGTAAATCCAGGTTTAATATATTCTAGTATTACCCATTTTATTTCATTCCATTTATTTTTCCTTTCGTAACAATGTTGCAACAATGTAGTTTCTTGGTATTTATTTGTTTCCTCTTTTTTGCTATCAGTAGATTCCACATATCTTTTTATGTTGGATTTATGTTCTATGAGTCTTGTACATATTTCTCTTTTAGTTTGTCCTATATACCACATGCTGCAAGGGCATCTCAGACCGTAGATAACATTTTTGGTCATGCATGTAGTATAATGGCGCATGGGAATTCTATATCCCTTCCTGGGACGATGAATGAACTCTCCCTTTATAATTTGGTTGCAGTTCATACATGACAAGCATGGGAACGTGCCTCTTTTTTGTGTGTCTAAAAAGGATTGTCGATCCTTTTTTTGTATTTTTATATCTCCCTTAATTAATCTATTACCTATAGTTCGCCCTTTTCAGTACGCAAAATTAGGTTTTCATTTAAAAAGATTTCCGTATTTCTTATCATGTTGCAAAATATTCCAATATTTATTGATAGTTTTTTAAATTAAAGTTGCATGACAATCGTAGGCGCCTAAATATACTTGGGCATTCATTTGCGTTTTTCTTATTTTTCCTACTGAATAGGGTGTCTCTTTTTCTACTGTATTAATTATATTTTTAGGGTAACCTCGATCTAAAAAATTGTTAGATATAGATTTTTTTTTGTTTTAACATAGAAACATAGAAACATAGAATGTGTCGGCAGATAAGAACCATTTGGCCCATCTAGTCTGCCCAATATACTGAATACTATGAATAGCCCCTGGCCCTATCTTATATGAAGGATGGCCTTATGCCTATCCCATGCATGCTTAAACTCCTCCACTGTATTTGCAGCTACCACTTCTCCATAAAGGCGATTCCATGCATCCACTACTCTCTCAGTAAACTAATACTTCCTGATATTACTTTTAAACCTTTGCCCCTCTAATTTAAAACTATGTCCTCTTGTAGCAATTTTTCTTCTTTTAAATATTCTCTCCTCTTTTACCTTGTTGATTCCCTTTATGTATTTAAAAGTTTCTATCATATCCCCTCTGTCTCGTCTTTCTTCCAAGCTATACATGTTAAGGTCCTTTAACCTTTCCTGGTAAGTTTTATCCTGCAATCCATGTACTAGTTTAGTAGCTCTTCTCTGAACTCTCTCCAAAGTATCAATATCCTTCTGGAGATATGGTCTCCAGTACTGAGCACAATACTCCAAACGAGTGCTCTGTAGAGCGGCATGAGCACCTCCCTCTTTCTACTGGTAATTCCTCTTGCTATACACCCAAGCATTCTGCTAGCATTTCATGCTGCTCTGTGACATTGTCTGCCTACCTTTAAGTCTTCTGAAATAATGACCCCTAAATCCCTTTCCTCAGATACTGAGGTTAGGACTGTGTCACTGATTTTATATTCTACTCTTGGGTTTTTACGTCCCAGGTGCATTATCTTGCACTTATCAACATTAAATTTTAGTTGCCAGATTTTTGACCATTCCTCTAGTTTTCCTAAATCCTTTTCCATTTGGTGTATCCCTCCAGGAACATCAACCCTGTTACATATCTTTGTGTCATCAGCAAAAAGACACACCTTACCATCGAGGTCTTCTGCAATATATATTAAGCAATACGGGTCCCAGAACAGATCCCTGTGGAACCCCACTGGTAACAAGACCAAGGTCTGAATATACTCCATTGACTACAACCCTCTGTTGTCTGTCCCTCAGCCACTGCCTCATCCATTCAACAATATGGGAGTCCAAGCTCAAAGACTGCAATTTATTGATAAGCCTTCTATAGGACAGTATCAAAAGCCTTACTAAAATCATCTTGATTTTTTTTTGTTATACGTTTAGCTCGTATCAGTTGACTTTTTGGTATATCTTTAAAAGTAAGTGGGGCGTGGTGGCTAGTATAGAGCAATAGATTGTTTCGATCAGTGGGTTTGGAGTATAATATGGTGTTAAAATATCCTGTTTCTTCTTTAGTGATTTCTATATCTAGAAATTGTATTGTAGTGGGATGATAATGTAGTTGAAATTTAATTGTTTCATGACATGAATTGAGATATTGAATAAATGTCAATAGGGATCGTTCAGTATCTCTCCATAGAAGAAAAATATTGTCCACATAACGTAACCATGTGGTTGTGGCAGATAGTTTTCCTGTACTGAAAATATAGTTTTTTTCAAACATGGCCATGAAAATATTAGCAAAACTTGGTGCTGCGGACAATCCTTTTTAGACACACAAAAAAGAAGCACGTTTCCATGCTTGTCATGTATGAACTGCAACCAAATTATAAAGGGAGAGTTCATTCATCGTCCCAGGAAGGGATATAGAATTCCCATGCGCCATTATACTACATGCATGACCAAAAATGTTATCTACGGTCTGAGATGCCCTTGCAGCATGTGGTATATAGGACAAACTAAAAGAGAAATATGTACAAGACTCATAGAACATAAATCCAACATAAAAAGATATGTGGAATCTACTGATAGCAAAAAAGAGGAAAAAAATTGAAATCAAGAAACTAGATTGTTGCAACATTTTTACGAAAGGAAACATAAATGGAATGAAATAAAATGGGTAATACTAGAATATATTAAACCTGGATTTACTCCAGAAAATAATAAGAATAAATTGCTGCAACATGAAACTAGATCGATTACAAAAATGGAAACATTAAAACCAAAAGGGTTGAACGACATCTGTAATTTTAAAGTATTTTTGTGAAATGTCAATTTGTAACCAAATGAATGTTTTTAGACACGAATTGAGATTTGAGACAGACTACGCCCATGCCCTAGAATATTTAAGGCTGTTGGTTACACCTGATCTTCACGCATGAGTAAGGGGGCATGACCCCCGAAACGTCGCGCTTGAATGTCGTTTACAACTCGCCGAACTCTGAACAAATGGGCCTGAGAGCCATGCAACACTTTTTAATTATGAAAAATAAAGTAAAGAAAGGACCAAGAGGTCTTCTGAAGCGTGAGTAGTATCCTTCTCATCTAACATACAAATATTCAAAATGTTATATAGATGAATTGCATATGAAGTCTGATAATCAAAATCACATCAAATGACAATATAATGGCTCCTGAAGGGCAGCGGAGTAGAGGAGTGTACTAACACAACTCTGGGGTGTTACAAAATGACGACAAACCTATAAAAGGAGGAAGAGGGAGAGACAGTACTCAGACAATCACCAGACCACCATGGAAATAACACATCTTTTATCTCTTTCCGTTTTCATCTTGTTAAGCATTCAGACTGGTAAGTAATCTATAGTGTACCTAGATTATGTACAGGAGATGACACTGCTGTGTGCACTGTGCTGTGTATACATGTCATGGTGTAGTAGTGTGAGGAGGAGATGACACTGCTGTGTGCACTGTGCTGTGTATACATGTCATGGTGTAGAATTTGAGGAGGAGATGACACTGCTGTGTGCACTGTGCTGTGTATACATGTCATGGTGTAGTAGTGTGAGGAGGAAATGATACTGCTGTGTGCACTGTGCTGTGTATACATGTCATGGTGTAGTAGTGTGAGGAGAAGATGACACTGCTGTGTGCACTGTGCTGTGTATACATGTCATGGTGTAGTAGTGTGAGGAGAAGATGACACTGCTGTGTGCACTGTGCTGTGTATACATGTCATGGTGTAGAAGTGTGAGGAGGAGATGACACTGCTGTGTGCACTGTGCTGTGTATACATGTCATGGTGTAGTAGTGTGAGGAGGAAATGATACTGCTGTGTGCACTGTGCTGTGTATACATGTCATGGTGTAGTAGTGTGAGGAGGAGATGACACTGCTGTGTGCACTGTGCTGTGTATACATGTCATGGTGTAGTAGTGTGAGGAGGAGATGACACTGCTGTGTGCACTGTGCTGTGTATACATGTCATGGTGTAGTAGTGTGAGGAGGAGATGACACTGCTGTGTGCACTGTGCTGTGTATACATGTCATGGTGTAGTAGTGTGAGGAGGAGATGACACTGCTGTGTGCACTGTGCTGTGTATACATGTCATGGTGTAGTAGTGTGAGGAGGAGATGACACTGCTGTGTGCACTGTGCTGTGTATACATGTCATGGTGTAGTAGTGTCAGGAGGGGATGACACTGCTGTGTGCACTGTGCTGTGTATACATGTCATGGTGCAGTAGTGTGAGGAGATGACACTGCTGTGTGCACTGTGCTGTGTATACATGTCATGGTGTAGTAGTGTGAGGAGGAGATGACACTGCTGTGTGCACTGTGCTGTGTATACATGTCATGGTGTAGTAGTGTGAGGAGGAGATGACACTGCTGTGTGCACTGTGCTGTGTATACATGTCATGGTGTAGTAGTGTGAGGAAGAGATGACACTGCTGTGTGCACTGTGCTGTGTATACATGTCATGGTGTAGTAGTGTGAGGAGGAGATGACACTGCTGTGTGCACTGTGCTGTGTATACATGTCATGGTGTAGTAGTGTGAGGAGGAGATGACACTGCTGTGTGCACTGTGCTGTGTATACATGTCATGGTGTAGTAGTGTGAGGAGGAGATGACACTGCTGTGTGCACTGTGCTGTGTATACATGTCATGGTGTAGAAGTGTGAGGAAGAGATGACACTGCTGTGTGCACTGTGCTGTGTATACATGTCATGGTGTAGTAGTGTGAGGAGGAGATGACACTGCTGTGTGCACTGTGCTGTGTATACATGTCATGGTGTAGTAGTGTGAGGAGGAGATGACACTGCTGTGTGCACTGTGCTGTGTATACATGTCATGGTGTAGTAGTGTGAGGAGGAGATGACACTGCTGTGTGCACTGTGCTGTGTATACATGTCATGGTGTAGTAGTGTGAGGAGGAGATGACACTGCTGTGTGCACTGTCCTGTGTATACATGTCATGGTGTAGTAGTGTGAGGAGGAGATGACACTGCTGTGTGCACTGTGCTGTGTATACATGTCATGATGTAGTAGTGTGAGGAGGAGATGACACTGCTGTGTGCACTGTGCTGTGTATACATGTCATGGTGTAGTGTGAGGAGGAGATGACACTGCTGTGTGCGCTGTGCTGTGTATACATGTCATGGTGTAGTAGTGTGAGGAGGAGATGACACTGCTGTGTGCACTGTGCTGTGTATACATGTCATGATGTAGTAGTGTGAGGAGGAGATGACACTGCTGTGTGCACTGTGCTGTGTATACATGTCATGGTGTAGTAGTGTGAGGAGGAGATGACACTGCTGTGTGCGCTGTGCTGTGTATACATATCATGGTGTAGTAGTGTGAGGAGAAGATGACACTGCTGTGTGCACTGTGCTGTGTATACATGTCATGGTGTAGAAGTGTGAGGAAGAGATGACACTGCTGTGTGCACTGTGCTGTGTATACATGTCATGGTGTAGAAGTGTGAGGAGGAGATGACACTGCTGTGTGCACTGTGCTATGTATATGTCATGGTGTAGTAGTGTGAGGAGGAGATGACACTGCTGTGTGCACTGTGCAGTGTATACATGTCATGGTGTAGTAATGTGAGGAGGGGATGACACTGCTGTGTGCGCTGTGCTGTGTATACATATCATGGTGTAGTAGTGTGAGGAGGAGATGACACTGCTGTGTGCACTGTGCTGTGTATACATGTCATGGTGTAGTAGTGTGGGGAGGAGATGACACGGCTGTGTGCACTGTGCTGTGTATACATGTCATGGTGTAGTAGTGTGAGGAAGAGATGACACTGCTGTGTGCGCTGTGCTGTGTATACATGTCATGGTGTAGTAGTGTGAGGAGGAGATGACACTGCTGTGTGCACTGTGCTGTGTATACATGTCATGGTGTAGTAGTGTGAGGAGGAGATGACACTGCTGTGTGCACTGTGCTGTGTATACATGTCATGGTGTAGTAGTGTGAGGAGGAGATGACACTGCTGTGTGCGCTGTGCTGTGTATACATATCATGGTGTAGTAGTGTGAGGAGAAGATGACACTGCTGTGTGCACTGTGCTGTGTATACATGTCATGGTGTAGAAGTGTGAGGAAGAGATGACACTGCTGTGTGCACTGTGCTGTGTATACATGTCATGGTGTAGTAGTGTGAGGAGGAGATGACACTGCTGTGTGCACTGTGCAGTGTATACATGTCATGGTGTAGTAATGTGAGGAGGGGATGACACTGCTGTGTGCGCTGTGCTGTGTATACATATCATGGTGTAGTAGTGTGAGGAGGAGATGACACTGCTGTGTGCACTGTGCTGTGTATACATGTCATGGTGTAGTAGTGTGGGGAGGAGATGACACGGCTGTGTGCACTGTGCTGTGTATACATGTCATGGTGTAGTAGTGTGAGGAAGAGATGACACTGCTGTGTGCACTGTACTGTGTATACATGTCATGGTGTAGTAGTGTGAGGAGAAGATGACACTGCTGTGTGCACTGTGCTGTGTGTACATGTCATGGTGTAGTAGTGTGAGGAGAAGATGACACTGCTGTGTGCACTGTGCTGTGTATACATGTCATGCTGTAGTAGTGTGAGGAGGAGATGACACTGCTGTGTGCACTGTGCTGTGTATACATGTCATGGTGTAGTAGTGTGAGGAGGAGATGACACTGCTGTGTGCACTGTGCTGTGTATACATGTCATGGTGTAGTAGTGTGAGGAGGAGATGACACTGCTGTGTGCACTGTGCTGTGTATACATGTCATGGTGTAGTAGTGTGAGGAGGAGATGACACTGCTGTGTGCACTGTGCTGTGTATACATGTCATGGTGTAGTAGTGTGAGGAGGAGATGACACTGCTGTGTGCACTGTGCTGTGTATACATGTCATGGTGTAGTAGTGTGAGGAGGAGATGACACTGCTGTGTGCACTGTGCTGTGTATATATGTCATGGTGTAGTAGTGTGAGGAGGAGATGACACTGCTGTGTGCACTGTGCTGTGTATACATGTCATGGTGTAGTAGTGTGAGGAGGAGATGACACTGCTGTGTGCACTGTGCTGTGTATACATGTCATGGTGTAGTAGTGTGAGGAGGAGATGACACTGCTGTGTGCACTGTGCTGTGTATACATGTCATGGTGAAGTAATGTGAGGAGGAGATGACACTGCTGTGTGCACTGTGCTGTGTATACATGTCATGGTGTAGTAGTGTGAGGAGGAGATGACACTGCTGTGTGCACTGTGCTGTGTATACATGTCATGGTGTAGTAGTGTGAGAAGGAGATGACACTGCTGTGTGCACTGTGCTGTGTATACATGTCATGGTGTAGTAGTGTGAGGAGGAGATGACACTGCTGTGTGCACTGTGCTGTGTATACATGTCATGGTGTAGTAGTGTGAGGAGGAGATGACACTGCTGTGTGCACTGTACTGTGTATGCATGTCATGGTGTAGTAGTGTGAGGAGAAGATGACACTGCTGTGTGCACTGCGTTATGTTATTACAATTAGTATATGACTTCTCACATTATGACACTGATGGTCCTGGTGTAGTGCTCTGGAGAAAGGGTATTTTGGACTATGGATGTTTGCGGATATTTGCCCATATTCCAACAAAAAGTTGTCAACTCAATACTTTACTTCAATTTGAAAAATGAATGTGTATAATGATTTATACCTTACGTTTACACTGTTTCATATTGATGAACTGCATTTTATGTTTATTGTAGTATATCCTGTTCATTTGCACTGTTATTGCACTGTATTTGAACTCCACTTTGGAAAAGGTTATTGCATAGCCAACTAATGCTGGGAGATTTTGGGACATTCTGCAGTGATATGCTAGTAATTTTTCATAGTTACTATAGGATAATTTGCAGAGCTAGGTTTTGTAGGGGAATCCAGACACAATGATTGAATATTTAGCTCTGTTGTTTATGTCCAAAGACCTGTTTATTTCTGGAAACACTGCTTAGTCATTCCCATAGACTTGCATTGAATTTCTATAGAAGCCTATGGCAGATTAAAATTGCAACACTGTTTCTGTTTAGGATTTTCCACTCCACCCATTCCACTAGTAATTTCTAGGTCAGTTAGAAATTGTATTAAATTTCCAGCATCCAGCCTTTGGCCAGGGCATCCACTTATGAGAGAGGGACAGCTAGCTTAGGCTTTTCCTCAGCATAAGGGTCCATTCACACGTCCGTAAGTGTTTTGCGGATCCACACCTGCAATGTGCGATCCGCAATTTGCGGATCCGCACATCACAGACACTATAATAGAAAATGCCTTTTCTGGTCCGCAATTGCGGACAAGAATAGGACATGTTCTATTTTTTCCAAGAACGAAATTGCGGATCCCGAAAAAACGGATCCCGAAAAAACGGATGCGGATTCCGAAAATGCGGATGCGGATCCAGGAAATGTGGATTTGCATCCGTTCCAGCCCCATTGAAAGTGAATGGGTCCGCAAATTGCGGAACGAATGCGGACCCAAATTACGGACGTGTGAATGGACCCGAAAACCTTGAAGGAGACTGGAGAAACCAGCTCAGTGTTGTACCTGTATTGTTTTGCACTTGAGCTCCTCCAATAAAGAAGGACACTGGTTTACTGCAGACCCTGACTCTCTGGACTTATATAACCCATTAGGGTGCACCACGCCTTACCATCCCTTCCAGAAAGCAGCAACACTGGTGACACCTCAATGGTGTATGAGGGACTCATATAAGTGTTGGGACCACCCCAAGCTCAACCACTGCACTGAGAGCTTCTGTATGTGATTTACTGTCACTATATGGGGTTAGGCATCACTCCGGTGCTTTAGCATGTTGGCCACTTAGATAACACAGAGCCAATCCCTACCTGTCCCGATTCCACATGACACATAATAAGGTTGTAATGTCAGCTGTGGTCTCTTCTGTATGTTATACTCTGATATAACCATGGGTCCTTCCAGTAACAGATGCTAGGAGCTCAGCTGGCTTGCTGGTGTACATTTTATAGGACTGTGGTATAACGCGGGGTGTTCTGTCTTTGCAGTAAATTGCCTGCAATGTTATACCTGCAACGACGCCAAATGTGAGATGTCTAAACCGGTAACTTGCCCTGAAATCTCAAGAGCTGAATGCCAATCTATTTCTTTCAAGATGGGTAAGTAGATATTACCCAAGAGACAAGTCTCATGTCATACAAGATACGTGTTGCATTTTTACGTTGTGCTTGCTGCTTTTACAAAAAGTGACCATGCCACATGTCGGGGGGGGGGGGGGGGGGTGTGGTCTCTGTGGCCCAGAAAATTTACGTGGAAGGCTAGAGGTGTGCTTCAAAGGGTTATTCATATGATTATGCAGAAAATGAAAATCAGGCATCCTATAGCACAGGCGCTGGACACTGAAAACCCGCAAATTTATACATAATACATAAATGATTAAAAACAATTAAAATAAGGAATACAGACAAGCAGCGGTATTTGTCCGGCCAGCACTTTGCATAATTGCTGGGTTGTGACCGGAGTTAATGAGGCCGGATGGCATTCATGTAGCTTCGGGTAATCAGCCTGCCGGATCTCACGAATCTAGCCTTATATTAGTATCTTTATATATTTTTTACATTTATTTTTCTTTTATTATAATCCATCATTATTTTTTCAACACTGTGAACATGGTTCGTACTTTGCACTTAGTTTTCACTTATAAATTGTCAATGATGTCACTATTTGTTGGCCTGATGAAGGAGGCAGTCCGCCTCTAGAAAGCGTCGCCCTCTGCTTGTTTGTTTTTATTATTTTAATAGTTTTTTATCATTTATGTGCAATAAATTACAATTTTAGTGTCCTGCGCCCCAGAAGACCATTTTTATTTTTTATATTTTACTCATCTATATTGGGTTCCAGTATGGATATGCCGTTTGGTTGGGAGTAAAGTTCATTCCATTTGACTGTATGCACTTCTCAGAGTTTTGCCTAAGGTAGCACAACTAGTTCTGGTAAGCGCAATTACACTGCAGGCTATCAGTGTTATTAACAAGGATTTACTAGAAAGCTCCGTATCATATAGTGCATGAAAATCTCTTTGTAACAAAGCCAGAACCAGCCCTGGACCTCACATGGATCCAGAGATCTCCACATTTATTTCTCCAATTGCTCTGTTAGATTTATTTTAACATGGCAGTTGGGGGCATGTGCTTTTCCAGGGGGGGCCTAAATTATACTGCAGTTTTCTCCCTGTCAACGCTCGGGGCTTGTCCTTTCTCAGGAGGCATTTTCTTTTTCAGGAGACAAGTCTTTTCTGCTGCATCTCCCTCCCTATAACCGTCTCAGCTTCTAACATTAGCTACGGCTGGTGTCAGTTGCAGGATGGAACTGAGCATGTGCGACCACCTCGCCAATGTTACAAAGGTGGATAGAGAAATAAGGAAAATAACAAATAGCAGGTGGCTTTATAAAGATATTGAATAACTCAGTGACTGTACTACATTTTGGATTATGTGCAATTAGAAAAGAATTCAGATGCTGATTTGTATAATGTGGAATATTTTTCTTGGGACAACCCCTTTAATTTATTAAGGGACTTGCACCTCAAGTAGGCGCCTCTCACTCCAGCGCAAAATACTGTAGATCAAGACTGTCTTCATAAATACCTCACCACTGAGTTAAAAATTAACATACTGGCTATCTATTACCGCCACTAGATGGCACTTATCCATGCAGGGGATTTGGAGCTTTGTGTCAGAAAAACTGAATTCCTAAGTGTCATTCTGGTTCTGGAATAGATGGAATATGTTGTATAAATGCCATGAACTAGTTCCTCATACAGCAATGTGTTTCTCTGTTTCAGGTGATGTTAACCGTGTTTTAAAAGGTTGTTCGCAACGGGATTTGTGTAACGTGAAACCTCCTATTGTACCCCCGGGTGTTGAGTTTAAAACACACTGCTGTGATACAGATCTCTGCAACTCCGCCATTACCACTAAGATGTCCCTGCTCCTTGCCGGCTTCTTGGTCCTGATGTCTCTGTGTGTCTCCAGGTTTTGATCGGGTCCTTGACTCTCTGCTGAGACCAACGACATGGCTTGAGCAGCTTATACTATGCACGGCCTCTCCCTTACCGAGGGCACATATATCAGCCATTTATATTTGTATCATGGACGCCTATGCTTATGCAATAAAGAAAATGCTATTTGATGTATTGTTTTTCCATTGTTTGTATTGCTCCAGATTCTGCTCTCTTCACGTCATCAACAGGCCTCATGGTCTCATTCCCCTCAGGTACTGTACATGCAGCGAGCCCAGCCGAGGAGAGGACGGGAGTGGTAGCAGAGGCTCCATGATGGTCCTAGTCCTCACGTGACTACGGTTCTCCCCAGCGCTCCCTGGGGATGGTGCACAGTGAAGAGAGGAGCACACCACAGTCCACAATGAGGAGGACAGTTTTTGTGTAACAATAATTACTTCTTTGCTATAGGTCATGGTGGAAAGGCATACTTAGCAACGTTTCAGTTGGTAAAATTGGGACATGTAGGCCCCACCCCTGGGAACACCCTAAACCCGTCCGAGAAAATCCACTGACACACAGGGTTTGTGATAGCCTGTCCATTTTCAGATCAGGACAGCACAACTTTGCCGTGACTGTTTTTGAAAATCTGGAACAGTCCCGCCAAATTCGGGACAATTGGCAACTATGGCAAAGGGGGACATACATATGCTCACAGCAGTAGTCACCATTCAGATTATGCACGGACTGGCAGATCCTAAATGTCTTACAGGGTTCATAGTTCTTGAGGCTGCAAACATGATAAACAGGCCTAAGTGTTCTCTCTCTGAGTCCGTTTTCCAATATTTCTGCACTTTCTTTCTCTGTTTAATCTCTCTTCTCTTATTAAAATGGGGCACTACAATGCCCAGCTCAGGGGTTTAGATCGGGGACTGGGTAAGTATCGCCTATAGGAGGGGCCTGGCATTGTGAGGGGTATTTGTACTATTGGACAACCCCATTAATCACCCGCTGTTGGGGAGCAGGGGCGGATTGGCAATAGACCTTACAGGGAAATTTTCTGGTGGCCCAATTCCCAGGGGGTCACCTGAGCCCTCCTCACGGCCGTCCAGTGGAAGTTTTTGGGGATGTATATTGTTCTGCTGGCGGTATTTTGTGACGGGCTATGGTATTTGGCTTTGTTGGGGTGATATAACGTGCCATTATATGGTATTGCTGGTCCTGCCTTCCATCAATTTGGACCCAACTACTAAACGGGGGCCACTGTTAGTATTTTTTTCAGGGCCATAGGCAACAAAATGTCTTCACTCTAAGGGCTCATGCACACGACCGTGCCGTTTTTTGCGAAACAGAACAGGAGGCCCATTATAGAAATGCCTATTCTTGTCTGCAAAACGGACAAGAATAGGACATGCTTCATAATTTTTGCGGGGCCACGGAACGGAGCAACGGATGCGGACAGCACACAGAGCGCTATCCGCATCTTTTGCGGACCCATTGAAATGAATGGTTCTGTATACGGGCCGTATATAGGAACTCCCTAAAATGAAACTAGTCTAAAAATACATTTTATAAACTGAAGAAAAAAAAAACTTTGTTGTATCTGATAAGTTTCATCATTAATAAGGGAATGTGTCTCCATTGTGAGACTGCAATAACTCCTCCATGAGCTCTGCCAGTTATGGGATAAACGTTTCGCCTCCACCAGGAAATGCTGCAATCATGAATACTACGAGACCTATAAGACGGAGTCCGTTTTCCAGTGTTTCTGCACTTTCTCTCTCTGTTCCAGCCACTGGGGTGCCCATGTTTCTGTCAATCTCTCTTCTCTCATCAAAATGGGGCACTACAATGCCCAGCTCAGGGGTTTAGACCTATAGAACTGCAATCTGCCTGTAAAACATGCCTGGGTACCTGAAGCTCTCCGACTCCAGACAAATGTGCTGTGAAGCCCAGTCTTAGACACACCTAATCTTCACAGTCAATATCATGCACCTCCTCCTTAAAGGGCTTGTCTCACTTCAGCAAATGCCATTTATCATCTAGACAATGTTAATACAAGACACTTACTAATGTATTGTGATTCTCCATATTGCCTCCTTTGCTGTCTCGATTCATTTTTTCCATCACATTATACACGGTTCATTTCCATGGTTACGACCACACTGTAATCCAGCAGCGGTGGTCGTGCTTGTACACTACAGGAAAAAGAAGTGCCAACTAGAGTTGAGCGAACACCTGGATGTTCGGGTTCGACGAGTTCGGCCGAACTTTCGAAAAATGTTCGGGTTCGGGATCCGAACTCGACCCGAACTTCATCCCGAACCCGAACCCCATAGAAGTCAATGGGGACCCGAACTTTTGGGCACTAAAAAGGCTGTAAAACACACCCGGAAAGGGCTAGAGGGCTGCAAAAGGCAGCAAAATGTAGTTAAATCCCCTGCAAACAAATGTAGATAGGGAAATGATGAGTTAACATAAAATAAATAAAAATTAAACAATATTAATTGGAGTGAGGTCCCATAGCACAGAATCAGGCTTCAAGTCACCCACCAATGGAGAAGGTCACTTACTATTATTTTGACCACAGCACCCAGACAAAGGAGAGAGGTCCCACAGCAGAGAACCAGGCATCATATCACCCACCACAGGAGTAGGCCACCATTTAGTTACTTTGACCCCTACACCCAGACGGAGGAGAGAGGTTACACAGCAGAGAATCAGGCATTTAGATCACCCACCACAGGAGTAGGCCACCATTGAATCAGACCCCGGCAACCATGTCAGATGGCACAAGCATAAGCTTTATATCAATCAGCACAGGAGAAGGCGACTTTGACAGACTTTGACCCCTACACCCGGACGGAGGAGAGAGGTTTCAAAGCAGAGAATCAGGCATTTAGATCACCCACCACAGGAGTAGGCCCCAATTTAATGGGACCCCGGCAACCATGTCAGATGGCACAACCATCAGCTTCATATCAATCAGCACAGGAGAAGGCGACTTTGAAAGACTTTGACCCCTACACCCAGACGGAGGAGAGAGGTTTCACAGCAGAGAATCAGGCATTTAGATCACCCACCACAGGAGTAGGCCCCCATTGAATCAGACCCTGGCAACCATGTCAGATGGCACAACCATCAGCTTTATATCAATCAGCACAGGAGAAGGCGACTTTGAAAGACTTTGACCCCTACACCCAGATGGAGGAGAGAGGTTTCACAGCAGAGAATCAGGCATCATATGAACCACCACAGGAGAAGCCACCATTTAGTTACTTTGACCCCTGCACCCAGGAAGAGGAGAGAGGCACCACAGCACATATTCTGGCATCATATCAGCCACCACAGGAGAAGCCACCATTTAGTTACTTTGACCCCTTCACCCAAACAGAGGAGAGAGGTTCCACATCAGAGAATCAGGCATCATATCAACCACCACAGGAGTAGGCCACAATTTAGTTTATTTGACCCCTGCACCCAGGAAGAGGAGAGAGGCCCCACAGCACATATTCTGGCATCATATCACACACCACAGGAGAAGGCCTCTTTCAGTGATTTAGGCCTTTGGACCCAGACAGAGGAGAGAGGTCAGAGATTAGCTTCATATCCCCCAGCACAGCAGAAGACCGCTTTATTTGACTTAGGCCTCAGCACCCAGACAGAAGACAGAGGTAGCATGGCAGAGGTTATGGCTTCATGTCACCCGTTAGTTTAACCGGCCACTTTCATCTGGTTAGGCCCCGGCGCCCAGACAGAGAAGAGTTTCATTCAACTGTGGGTTTCATAAAATTTGTATCAAATAAAGAAGTGGCCCGTAGCACAACAAGACATGTTTTAGGCAGTTAATAAGGACTACTCTGCACAAGGGAGGGACAGGTCCTGTGGGATCCATGCCTGGTTCATCTTTATGAAGGTCAGCTTGTCCACGTTGGCTGTGGACAGGCGGCTGCGCTTGTCAGTAATGACGCCCCCTGCCGTGCTGAATACGCGTTCAGATAAAACGCTGGCCGCCGGGCAGGAAAGCACCTCCAAGGCATAACATGCTAACTCTGGCCACGTGGACAATTTCGAAACCCAGTAGTTGAATGGGGCCGAACCATCCGTCAGGATGTGGAGGGGTGTGCAGACATACTGTTCAACCATGTTAGTGAAATGCTGCCTCCTGCTAACACGTTCCGTATCAGGTGTCGGTGCAGATAGCTGTGGCGTGGAGACAAAACTTTTCCACATTTCTGCCATGCTAACCCTGCCCTCAGATGAGCTGGCCGTGACACAGCTGCGTTGGCGACCTCTTGCCACTCCTCTGCCTTCACCTTCCACCTGTTCCCCTGTGACTTGTGGGAATGCTCTCAAGAGCGCCTCTATCAGCGTGCGCTTGTACTCGCGCATCTTACGGTCGCGCTCCAGTTCAGGAATTAAAGTGGGCACATTGTCTTTATACCGGGGATCCAGCAGGGTGGCCACCCAGTAGTCTGCACACGTTAAAACGTGGGCAACTCTGCTGTCGTTGCGCAGGCATTGGAGCATATATTCGCTCATGTGGGCCAGGCTACCCATGGGTAAGGACAAGCTGTCCTCTGTGGGAGGCGTATCGTCATCGTCCACCGTATCCCCCCAGCCACGCACCAGTGATGGGCCTGGGCTGCCACCCCGCTGTGAACTTGCGTCATCCTCGTCCCCCTCCACCTCCTCCTCCTCATCCTCCTCGTCCTCCAGTACAGTGCCTTGGCTGGCGACTTGTGAACCTGTTCTCTGCTGCTTAAACAAACCTCCCTCTGAGCCACTTCGAACAGACTGGCCCGAAAGTGTTAGAAACGAGCCCTCATCCTCCTCCTCCACCTGGGCCACCTCCTCTAACATCATTGCCCTAAGTGTTTTCTCAAGGAGACATAGAAGTGGTATTGTAACGCTGATAACAGTGTCATCGCCACTGGCCATGTTGGTGGAGTACTCGAAACAGCGCAGCAGGGCACACAGGTCTCGCATGGAGGCCCAATCATTGGTGGTGAAGTGGTGCTGTTCGGCAGTACGACTGACGCGAGCGTGCTGCAGCTGAAACTCCACTATGGCCTGCTGCTGCTCGCACAGTCTCTCCAGCATGTGCAAGGTGGAGTTCCACCGGGTGGGCACGTCGCATATGAGGCGGTGAGCGGGAAGGCCGAAGTTCCGCTGTAGCGCAGACAGGCGAGCAGCGGCAGGATGTGAACGGCGGAAGCGCGCACAGACGGCCCGCACTTTATGCAGCAGCTCTGACATGTTGGGGTAGTGGTGAATGAACCTCTGCACCACCAAGTTCAGCACATGCGCCAGGCAAGGGATGTGCGTCAAACCGGCTAGTCCCAGAGCTGCCACGAGATTTCGCCCATTATCGCATACCACCAGGCCTGGCTTGAGGCCCACCGGCAGAAACCACTCGTCGGTCTGTTGTTCAATACCCCGCCACAACTCCTTTGCGCTGTGGGGCCTGTCCCCCAAACATATGAGTTTCAGAATGGCCTGCTGACGTTTACCCCGGGCTGTGCTGAAGTTGGTGGTGAAGGTGTGTGGCTGACCGGATGAGCTGGTGGAAGCAGTGGAGGAGGAAGCCGAGTAGGAGGAGGAGGCAGAGAATGATGCCCTGCGATCCTAGGGGGCGGAAGGACGTGCGCCAAGGAACTGTCCGCCGGGGGCCCAGCCGCCACTACATTCATCCAGTGTGCAGTTAGTGAGATATAGCGTCCCTGGCCGTGCTTACTGGTCCACGTATCTGTGGTTAGGTGGACCTTGCCACAAATGGCGTTGCGCAGTGCACACTTGATTTTATCGGACACTTGCATGTGCAGGGAAGGCACGGCTGTCTTGGAGAAGTAGTGGCGGCTGGGAACCACATACTGCGGGACAGCCATGGCCATCAGCTGTTTGAAGCTGTCTGTGTCCACCAGCCGGAATGACAGCATTTCAAAGGCCAGCAGTTTAGAAATGCTGGCGTTCAGGCCAAGGGCTCGAGGGTGACTCGGGGGGAATTTGCGCTTCCTCTCTAAGGTTTGAGATATTGAGAGCTGAACGCTGCTGTGTGATATAGTGGAGACGCTAGTTGACGGTGGCGGTGGTGGTGGTGTCGGTGGCACATCCTCTGTTTGCTGCTCGGCAGGTGGCAACATTCCTCTCGAGGCGGAAGCCGAGGCAGCAGCGGTAGAGGGAGCAGGGGGAGCCTCAGCGAGTGCCTGGTTTTTAAGGTGTGTACCCCACTGCAGTTCATGCTTTGCATGTAGATGCCTGGTCATGCAGGTTGTGCTGAGGTTCAGAACGTTAATGCCTCGCCTCAGGCTCTGATGGCAGAGCGTGCAAGTCACTCGGGTCTTGTCGGTAGGACATTGTTTAAAGAAGTGCCATGCCAGGGAACTCTTTGAAGCTGCCTTTGTGGGGCTGGGTCCCTGTTGGCGATGTCCAGTAGCAGGCGAACTCTGGGGGCGGCGGCTCGTCTGCTTTGGCCCCCTGCTCCCTCTTTGGCTTCGCTGTTGTCTCGGTCTCACCACTACCTCTTCCTCTGAACTGTGAAAGTCATCGCCACGACCTTCAGTCCATGTGGGGTCTAAGACCTCATCGTCCTCTGCATCGTCTTCCACCCAGTCTCCCTCCCTGACCTCCTCCTGTTCAGTCTGCACACTGCAAAAAGACGCGGCAGTGGGCACCTGTGTTTCGTCATCATCAGAGAGTCGGTGACTCTGCTGTGGTGGTATTCCCATGTCCTCTTCATCTGGAGACATAAGTGGTTGTGCGTCAGTGCATGGTATGTCTTCCTCCACTGGGGAAGGGCTAGGTGGACGCCCCTGGGAAACCCTGGAAGCAGAGTCTTCAAACAGAAGAAGAGACTGCTGCATAACTTGTGGCTCAGACCGTTTCCCTGATATGCTTGGGGGTGATGTGACAGACTGATGGGCTTGGTTTTCAGGTGCCACCTGTGCGCTTTCCGCAGAAGACTGGGTGGAAGACCATGTGGTGAACGTGCTGGAAGCACTGTCGGCCACCCAATCGATTAATGCCTGTACCTGCTCAGGCCTTACCATCCTAAGAGCGGCATTGGGCCCCACGAGATATTGCGGTACATTCTGCCGGCTAGTTGAGGGAGTTCGTTCCCTACTGTGTGCGCCTGGGGCCGAACGGCCACGTCCTCTACCAGCAACAGAGGCTCCACGGACACCACCACGACCGCGTCCTCGTCCCTTAATAGTATTTTTCTTCATTGTTGCGATTCAACTCGCACCACAATGAAATATATTATTTTTTATAAGCAAAATTCCCTCACTGGAATACTTTCAGTCTTTTGACTGTATGGATTACAGATGGAATGACTGTTATATGTGAGTACCGCTTTCTTTGACAGATTCTAGTATGGGTACATATATGTTTTCCCAACCCCAGCACATTAGTTTGCTAATTCCAGATGTATGAAACGCAGGCCTAACTGTATCTAGTATATTGAACGCCAGATAAACTAACTTGGCCTTTTTTAAATAAAAAAAATTCCCTCACTGGAATACTTTCAGTCTTTTGACTGTATGGATTACAGATGGAATGACTGTTATATGTAAGTACCGCTTTCTTTGACAGATTCTAGTATGGGTACATATATGTTTTCCCAACCCCAGCACATTAGTTTGCTAATTCCAGATGTATGAAACGCAGGCCTAACTGTATCTAGTATATTGAACGCCAGATAAACTAACTTGGCCTTTTTTAAATAAAAAAAATCCCCTCACTGGAATACTTTCAGTCTTTTGACTGTATGGATTACAGATGGAATGACTGTTATATGTGAGTACCGCTTTCTTTGACAGATTCTAGTATGGGTACATATATGTTTTCCCAACCCCAGCACATTAGTTTGCTAATTCCAGATGTATGAAACGCAGGCCTAACTGTATCTAGTATATTGAACGCCAGATAAACTAACTTGGCCTTTTTTAAATAAAAAAAATCCCCTCACTGGAATACTTTCAGTCTTTTGACTGTATGGATTACAGATGGAATGACTGTTATATGTGAGTACCGCTTTCTTTGACAGATTCTAGTATGGGTACATATATGTTTTCCCAACCCCAGCACATTAGTTTGCTAATTCCAGATGTATGAAACGCAGGCCTAACTGTATCTAGTATATTGAACGCCAGATAAACTAACTTGGCCTTTTTTAAATAAAAAAAAAATTCCCTCACTGGAATACTTTCAGTCTTTTGACTGTATGGATTACAGATGGAATGACTGTTATATGTGAGTACCGCTTTCTTTGACAGATTCTAGTATGGGTACATATATGTTTTCCCAACCCCAGCACATTAGTTTGCTAATTCCAGATGTATGAAACGCAGGCCTAACTGTATCTAGTATATTGAACGCCAGATAAACTAACTTGGCCTTTTTTAAATAAAAAAAATTCCCTCACTGGAATACTTTCAGTCTTTTGACTGTATGGATTACAGATGGAATGACTGTTATATGTGAGTACCGCTTTCTTTGACAGATTCTAGTATGGGTACATATATGTTTTCCCAACCCCAGCACATTAGTTTGCTAATTCCAGATGTATGAAACGCAGGCCTAACTGTATCTAGTATATTGAACGCCAGATAAACTAACTTGGCCTTTTTTAAATAAAAAAAATCCCCTCACTGGAATACTTTCAGTCTTTTGACTGTATGGATTACAGATGGAATGACTGTTATATGTGAGTACCGCTTTCTTTGACAGATTCTAGTATGGGTACATATATGTTTTCCCAACCCCAGCACATTAGTTTGCTAATTCCAGATGTATGAAACGCAGGCCTAACTGTATCTAGTATATTGAACGCCAGATAAACTAACTTGGCCTTTTGTAAATAAAAAAAATCCCCTCACTGGAATACTTTCAGTCTTTTGACTGTATGGATTACAGATGGAATGACTGTTATATGTGAGTACCGCTTTCTTTGACAGATTCTAGTATGGGTACATATATGTTTTCCCAACCCCAGCACATTAGTTTGCTAATTCCAGATGTATGAAACGCAGGCCTAACTGTATCTAGTATATTGAACGCCAGATAAACTAACTTGGCCTTTTTTAAATAAAAAAAAAATTCCCTCACTGGAATACTTTCAGTCTTTTGACTGTATGGATTACAGATGGAATGACTGTTATATGTGAGTACCGCTTTCTTTGACAGATTCTAGTATGGGTACATATATGTTTTCCCAACCCCAGCACATTAGTTTGCTAATTCCAGATGTATGAAACGCAGGCCTAACTGTATCTAGTATATTGAACGCCAGATAAACTAACTTGGCCTTTTTTAAATAAAAAAAATCCCCTCACTGGAATACTTTCAGTCTTTTGACTGTATGGATTACAGATGGAATGACTGTTATATGTGAGTACCGCTTTCTTTGACAGATTCTAGTATGGGTACATATATGTTTTCCCAACCCCAGCACATTAGTTTGCTAATTCCAGATGTATGAAACGCAGGCCTAACTGTATCTAGTATATTGAACGCCAGATAAACTAACTTGGCCTTTTTTAAATAAAAAAAATTCCCTCACTGGAATACTTTCAGTCTTTTGACTGTATGGATTACAGATGGAATGACTGTTATATGTGAGTACCGCTTTCTTTGACAGATTCTAGTATGGGTACATATATGTTTTCCCAACCCCAGCACATTAGTTTGCTAATTCCAGATGTATGAAACGCAGGCCTAACTGTATCTAGTATATTGAACGCCAGATAAACTAACTTGGCCTTTTTTAAATAAAAAAAAAATTCCCTCACTGGAATACTTTATGGCTTTTCACTGTATGGATTACAGGTGGACTGGTATTAGTAGGGGTGACACAAGCACACCCAAGTCCCTGATGTAGGATTTCTATGGCACAGACCACTATTACAAGTGATTAATGGACGTTGGGGGAGATTGTGCTGCAGCACTAGTCCCAAGATGGCCGCCGCCTATCAGCCCAGTAACATGTGCCACAAAATGGTCTGCACAACCTTTAAAAAAAATAGCCTTGGACTGTGCTGCTAAATCGCTATTGGTCTGAATCCCAGGTGTAGATGTCTGACTTGTTTGGAGCTTTGGAATGCACACTGTGGCAGCTTCTGCTGCAGCACTACAAGTCGCAAAATGGCGGCCGGCGGTCAGCCCAGGTACATGTGGATGGAAAAATCACTCTGGCCACTCTAAAAATAGCCAATCCCTATCAAAAAAGCAGCTCAGCTGCAGTTGTTCAGATGAATCACAGGTGGAGGAGAGAAATTTGCTTCCAGTTATTCAATTATCCCTGCCTATTCTCGCCCTAGCATCAGCTGCGTCTATCCCTGTTCTATTCACATCGGGAGTGAGCACGTCCCGACGTGCGCACAAGCTTATAAAGAGGCTGAGTCACATGCTGCACTTGGCCAATCACAGCCTTGCCAATAGTAGGCATGGCTGCGATGGCATCTTAGGGCAAGTAGTATGATGCATGTTGATTGGCTGCTTTGCAGCCTTTCAAAATGCGCCAAAATACATGCCGAACGACGAACCCGAACCCGAACTTTTACGAAAAAGTTCGGGTTCGGGTCCGTGTCACGAACACCCCAAAATTCGGTACGGACCCGAACTATGCTCGAACTGTTCGCTCAACACTAGTGCCAACCTCTCTGGTGGCCGGAACCATGGGAGTGCACATAGACATGCATGTGCAGCAGCTCCTGTCCTGGCCACCTCGTATCAGCGCTGCAGCGGTGGTCATAACCTCTGGAAACGAGCAGTGTATAAAGGGATACAGAAATTAATCTAACCAGCAAAGGAGGCAATATGGAGAATCACAATACATTAGTAAGTGTCTTGTATTAACTTTCTCTACATAATAAATGCCATTTGCTGAAGTGAGACAACCCCTTTAATGGTAGCTGTACATCCCAGAATAATTCCTCAGAGGCTGCTATTAGGCTCCGTCCTATTCCAATCCCTTTAGCTGGCTGCTTGATCTCCCCGGGGCTGCTTCATACTTCCTCTCTCTTGTTTGTCTGCACTCACTCTAATCAATGGAGCAGCAACTCCTTGTCTAGGGGAAGAGAAGAGCAACCCACCTAGCAAGTATATCCCAGACTAGGTTACCCTATTTACAGCCTTCAAGAAAAAAATGCACATAATACCCTGATTATTACATTTAACCCCTTTATGTAGCGGGCTGCCGGTAAACTGCTTACCACCCTTTTTTAAAGTTAGCTGTTCCCGGCGTTCTTCAGATGACATGAAAGAAAGAGAGAACCTGCATGTCTATACAATATCACAATTACAGTGCTGCACTCCTCTTCTTCTTCTTCCTCTTCTTCTTCTTCTTCTTCTTCTCTTCCTCTGATCTGCAAAGGAAACACATATACAGCAACAACAAAATAATGTAATTACTTCATAAAGTCATATGTGGTAAGGGGCAATAGCGATCATCATCCTAGATGGCACAGGGTTGACGGGTCATGTGTAGAAGGCACAGTCCATGACTAGTCTATAAAAAGTCCAAAATAGTGCAAACAGCAAATAAAACTGCAAAATATGTGCAGCAGCAAGGTTCTGGGTATATTGTTTAGCCTGGGTCCGGCTCTCAATACAGCCCAAATGTTACACAAAATTAATCACATATGATTTTGTTTTATACGGCACCTCGGGGGCTTTGTACTCTCTCTGGGCACCGTGCTTTAACATTGCAAAACTCAGTTTGGATTACCTGAGAAGGAGAAGGAGGGCGCAACAGGAACAACTTGGATGTAGGGGAATCAAATGCTGGAGTCACTCAGGGAGTCCATCACTCTAGCACATTATGGCTCCAAGTCTGACTGCAGATAACGAAAAAAAACAACCGCTTAACACGTGACTTCCCCGCCTAAACCAAATAACGACAGAGGCACATGTTTTGTGGAGTGAGGATCGGTCACAGCTTTATTTAACTTTTTTTATCTCTTTTTTTTACCAAAAACACCAAAACTCTTATCACCAGAAACCACTTCCAGGAGTATGAGAAGCGATATGCCCTACAGAAACCACAGTGGTCATCTGAGGGAGGGGCAAGTTCAGACCCAGAAACGCGTCTGGTTATAGCAGCTACAGGACCTAAAGGAGCCTATATACCATACGGTGTCCTAAAAGACTTCAAAGAACCAACTGATTTCAGCTAAGTACAATGAAGCAGGCGCGCGCCTTATTATTATAAACGCTACAAGCTGATACAGCTGTCACGACCGCTATCCAAGCAGCGGTCGTGTCGTACCAGACGGAGGGGAAGGGGGAAACTTATCTACGGATGGGAATAGTATGGCCACCCCTGACTAACCCTAAGCTGGCACCTGTCTGCCCTGATACCCTAGACGGGGTGTGAACCCGTGCGGCGAGCAGGATGCCTAAACCCTCAGTCACGCTAAAGCCTAGAGTGGGGAAAGGCCGATGGGAGCACTAGTCACCATCACTCATGTCTAGGAGAACAGCAGGGGAAGACAGCAACAAACAAACTATATCAGAGATAGACTTATCCAGTCACGAGCAGAGAAGGCGATCCCAATCACGACAGTCCACGCCGGACAAGAGCTCCACAGCAACACCATCAAACGATCTCCTTCAAAGGTCATAATAGAACTGGAAGTAAGGACTATATCTGGCAATGACTGCAAGTGAAACTGAAACTAATATAGTAGCTGGGAGTGGCAGACAGGACTCACCTGAGAAGGATGCCTACAAACTCCCAGTCAGGACAAAAAGGTTCACAAGGCAAAACCCGGATGACATACCCTGAACCATGGAGCAAACTCACAAGCTATCGCGAGTAGCCAGTCGCTGCGACCTTCTCCTCCCAGACCTGTCTGGATCAGTCACAGTCGTGACAACAGCCTCCGACACCGCCCCCTACCGGATCATGTGAGCGGAGATCACGTGAACAAGCAGGAAGGTCCTAGACATCGACCCTGGCGTCTTGACCGCATGCAGACTTGATCACGCCTTCTGGAGGGGTAATGTACTGAACATCCATACATACCTAACCGGACACAATATACATATATTGTCTGTAGCATTACGGAGTCTAGATACATTAGGCAATACGCTGCATCGGCACATCGGGCAGCAGTCTACAGTAACGCACCTGTAGTGAAGTAACCATATCATTTAGCCACATTGGTGTTTGTTGGCCTTTTCCTTTTGGACTTTGTTGACTAATACTGCGGACTGATATCCACTCATCTATCCTATTGTCACACTGTGAGGCGAGCAGTAGTGACCTCCTTTCTGTCATACTATATTGAGGTGATAGCGACATTATTGATCACCTGGAGTTTGTCGAGTTTGTTGATTCACGTCTGCAATATCTAGTGTTTGTAATGTGTATGATTTTATCCAGTGGTTTGTAATGTGTATGATTTTATCCATTTATTTTCCACATGGCGCCTTTTTATGTGTGATTTAATGTTGTTTGAAATTGCATCTACCCATGCCATTTGATTAAATATAATTTTAATACAATCTCATACCGCATTGATCATCCATCTGGTTCCACTTCCCCCTTCCCACTTCCTTCCCCTTTAGGAGAAACTACAATGCCGGCAGGAAACATGAGGGATTTAACCCATGAGCTGCCACAGTATCTGCAGTCAAAAACGCCCTCGCTATATGCTGTGGCGTTAGCTAACACCAGCACTTTGTTTGACAAGGAGCCTTGCCCACTACTTACAGACCTTCCTGGAGCTGTTGGGGGCACTACAGTTGCTGGTGCCTTGGGCGCAGGTGTTGTTGGCAGTAGTGGTTTACATCCAGGAGCAGCAGCTGGGAAAGCAGATGTTATAGTGGCATGGGGCACCAAAATACCTTCTTACGGGTGCTGGGAGGCCTCACACCAGGCACAATCTATTTCAGAGACAACTAGATATAAATCAGTTAAGTTCCAGGGTAGTGTGTACACAAAGCTGGGGATAATCTAGCAAGAAGTTCATACATTTCTCCTAATGGGCCTTCTGTCACTCCAGCTATATCTGGTTATCTCCACCAGGATCTCTGCATATCTTGGGGCTGGTTCCATAACATCAGCCGCAGTAGGCTCGGAAGCAGCAGATGCATCAGTCCTCAGTCACCTGCTTCAGCAGGAGTGGTGGTCTCCTCCTATTCATGATATCCCAATAGGACCTCCTCCATTTCTCTTTAAAGCTCTGAAAACCATGTGAGAGGGTGACAGGATATAATGTGTTCTTCTCCACAGCTTACACAGCACTGGTCTCCAAGCAGGCACAGGGGGGCTGAAGTCCTGCCCTCTTGCTGATGCATCTTGTGCAGAAGAGAAGTTGTGCATAGAGTTGAGCGGACACCTGGATGTTCGGGTTCGACGGGTTCGGCCGAACTTCGGAAAAAAGTTCGAGTTCAGGACCCGAACTTGACCCCGAACCCCATTGAAGTCAATGGGGACCCGAACTTTTGAACACTAAAATGGCTGTAAAAATGTCATGGAAAGGGCTAGAGGGCTGCAAATGGCGTCAAAATGTGGTTAAGAGCATGGCAAGTGCTCTGCAAACAAATGTGGATAGGGAAATGACTTTAAATAACATAAAATACGTAAAAATGAAAAATAATAATCTTGATCTAGGAGGACCAGGTCCATATGGAGTAGGAGGTTGAGGAGGCGGTGGATGTGGCGGTGTATGTGGAAGCGGCGGTGGAGGAGGAGGTAGCCAACACAGTTTTTTTGTTTTAAATTTTATTTTAAAAATTAGGGTACACCCCAAAACATTGGGAAATAACCTGTGATAACCCCCTCCAGTCGTGCTAAACACACGTTCAGACAATACACTGGCTGCAGGGCAGGCCAGCACCTCCAAGGGGTAAAGGGAAAGCTCAGGCCATGTGCCCAATTTGGAGACCCAGAAGTTGCATGGGCTGACCCCTGTCAGTCAGTTCATGTAGGCGTGTGCACACTTACTGCCCCACCATGTTTCACGTCCCCGTGATGTTCACGATCCAATTTGATATCTGCTCTATCAACTTTCTATGTTCTTTTATGCGCCTACCATGGTGATCACGGGTGGCGGGGAATCAGGGTTCCAGGCCAGAGAGGGAGCGTGAGAAAGAGAGACCACATCCAAGGGAGGATTCATTTTTTCAAATTTAAAATTAGAGTTGAAATATGGGAGAAATGATTAAAGCATTAAAGTGTGACAACTTTTCAAAGTTTAAGCATTGAATGTAAGGATGTGTCGCGCATTAATTACTGAATAATTTATTAAATTTTATTCCCTGTCACCTATGCAGAGCAGGGGTTTATTCACGTCTAAAATTGTATAATGTCAACCCAAGAATGTAACAGAAAAATTATTGAAATTTATTAAGCTGTCAACTAGGTAGAGGAGTGGTACATCACACCCAAAAATTGGTGAATTTCACCAGAATATATAACTGACAATTATTTTTTTTTAACCTGTCTACTAGGTATAGCAGTGGTACTATACACCCAAAAATTTGTCTATTTCGCCAGAAAATATAACTGACAATTTTCTTTATTTTTTTTTTACCGTTCCACTACAGTAGGTATAGCAGTGGGACTATACACCCAAAAATTGGTTAATTTCACCCGAAAAAGTAAAAGACAATTTTTATTTTTTTTGTTTAACCTGTCTACTAGGTATAGCAGTGGCACTATACACCCAAAAATTTGTTAATTTCACCATAAAATGTAACTGACAATTTATTTTATTACCGGTCTACTAGGTAAAGCAGTGATACTATACACCCAAAAATTTGTGAATTTCACCAGAAAATGTTAATGACAAAGTAGTGAAATGATATAAAATAAAACACGTACAAAAAAAAAAATGGATTTATGAGGTGGAGTTCTATATGGAGTAGGAGTTTAAGGAGGCGGTGGACGTAGCAGAGTAGGTAGAAGCGGCGGTGGAGGAGGACGAGATAGCCAACACAGGTTTTTGGTTTTGTTATTAAGGGGGTTATTTAATTTTGTAAAATTAAGGTACACTCCAAAAGAGTGTGAAATATCCAAAATACAAACATGAGCAATTGCGCTGCAGTATAACAATGGCTGCTTAGTGCCGGTATACCTGTCTATTCTACACAAGGTACGGACAAGTCCTGAGGGATTCATGCCTGGTTCATTTTAATTAACGTGAGCTTGTCCACATTGGCTGTGGACAGGCAGCTGCGCTTGTTTGTGATGACGCCCCCTGCCGTGCTAAACACACGTTCAGATAATACACTGGCTGCAGGGCAGGCCAGCACCTCCAAGGCATAAAGGACAACCTGAGGCCATGTGCCCAATTTGGAGACCCAGAAGTTGAAGGGGGCAGACCCGTCATTCAGTACGTGTAGGCGTGTGCACACATACTGCTCCACCATGTTGGTGAAATGCTGCCTCCTGCTAAGACGTTCCATATCAGCTGGTGGTGCTGGTTGTTGTGGCGTGCTGACAAAGCTTTTCCACATTTCGGCCATGCTAACCCTGCCTTCTGAGGTGCTGGCGGTGCCCCAGCTGCGTTGGTGACCTCGTCCTCTGCCTTAGCCTTGTGCTTCCACTGTGCCCCCGCTGTCAGGTGGGAATGCCACCAGCAGCGCGTCTACCGGCGTGTGCTGGTACTCGCGCATCTTACGATCACGCTCTATTGAGGGAATTAAGGACGGTACGTTGTCCTTGTAACGGGGATCCAGCAGCGTGGCCACCCAGCAATCAGCACAAGTTAGAATGTGGGCAACTCGGCGGTCGTTGCGGAGACACTGCAGCATGTAATCGCTCATGTGTGCCAGGCTGCCCAGAGGCAGCGAAAAGCTGTCCTCTGTGGGAGGTGTATCGTCTGTGTCCTCTGTATTTCCCCCATCCACGCACCAGTGATGGCCATGAGCTGGTCTGGGTGCCACCCTGCTGTGAACATGGTTCCTCCTCCTGCATCTCCTCCTCCTCATCCTCCACCTCCTCATCTTCCAGAACTGTGCCCTGGCTGGACAATTGTGTACCTTGGGTTTGTGGGTGCAGGAACCCACCCTCGGAGCCACTTGGGAATGACTGGCCGGAAACCCTACGAAATGATCCCTCTTCCTCCTCCTCCTGTGCCACATCCTCTTCCATCATCGTCAGAAGCATTTTTTCAAGGAGGCATAGAAGTGGGATAGTAACGCTGAGAACGGCATTATCGGCACTGGCCATGTTGGTGGAGTACTCGAAACAGCGCAACAAGGAACACAGGTCTCGCATGGAGGCCAAGTCATTGGTGGTGAAGTGGTGCTGTTCCGCTGAGCGACTCATCGGTGCGTGCTGCAGCTGAAACTCCACTATTGCCTGCTGCTGCTCGCACAGTCTGGCCAGCATGTGCAAGGTGGAGTTCCACCTGGTGGGCACGTCGCATATGAGGCGGTGAGCGGGAAGGCCGAAGTTACGCTGCAGCGCTGACAGGCGAGCAGCAGCAGGGTGAGAACGCTGAAAGCAATCTCTGCACCACCAAATTCAGCAGATGCACCAGGCAAGGGATGTGCGTCAAACCGGCTAGTTCCAGAGCTGCTACGAGATTTCACCAATTATCGCACACCACCAGGCCGGGCTTGAGGCTGACTGGCAGAAACCACTCATCGGTCTGTTGTTCAAGGCCCATCCACAGCTCCTGCGCGGTGTGGGATTAGTCCCCCAAACAGATACGTTTTAAAACTGCCTGCTGTCGTTTACCCCTGGCTGTGCTGAAGTTGGTGGTGAAGGTGTTACGCTGACCGGATGAGGAGCTGGTAGAGGGGAGGAGGAAGCAACAGGAGGCAAACTGAAGGGCCCTGCAATCCTCGGTGGTGGAAGGACATGCGCCAAACTGCTATCCGCCTCAGGCCCAGCCACGACTGCATTTACCCAGTGTGCTGTTATGGAGATATAACGGCCCTGACCATGCTTACTGGTCCACATATCCGTAGTCAGGTGCACCTTGCCACAGATGGCGTTGCACAGTGCACACCTGATTTTGTCCCCTACTTGGTTGTGCAGGGAAGGGATGGCTCGCCTTGAAAAGTAGTGGCGGCTGGGCACGACGTACTGTGGGACAGCCACCGCCATAAGGCCTTTAAAACTATTCGTCTCCACCAGATGGAATGACAGCATTTCAAAGGCCAGTAATTTAGAAATGCTGGCATTCAGGGCTAGGGATCGTGGGTGGGTAGGGGGGTACTTCCTATTCCTTTCCAGCGTTTGGGATATGGAGAGCTGAACGCTTCCGTGGGACATTGTGGAGATGCTTGGTGACCCAGGTGTTGGTGTTGCTGGCAGATCCTCTGTTTGCGGGGTGCCAGGTGGCACTGTCACTCCAGAGGTGGATGAAGAGGCCGCAACTGCAGCAGAAGAAGAAGCAGGAGGAGCCAGAGACCTTTCTTGGTTTTTGAGGTGTCTACTCCACTGCAGCTCGTGCTTTGCACTTAAATGCCTGGTCATGCAGGTTGTGCTCAGGTTGAGAACGTTTATGCCTCGCTTCAGGCTCTGATTGCACAGCGTGCAAACCACTCGTGTCTTGTCGTCAGCACATTGTCTGAAGAACTGCCACGCCAGGGAACTCCTTGGAGCTGGCTTTAGTGTGCTCGGTCCCTTGCTGCGGTGGGCAGTAGGAGGCGTACTGTCTAGAGGATGGCTGCTCCGCTTTTGCACCCTGCTCCCTCTTCTGCTGTGCTGGTGGCTCTGTGCGACCACCGCCTCTTCCTCCGAACTACATAGGTCACTCGCATGACCTTGATTCCATGTGGGGTCGAGGACCTCATCATCCTCCACATCATCTTCTGCCCAGTCTTCACCCCTGCCTTCCTTGTCGGTCTGCACACTTTCGAAAGTCCCAGCAGTTGGCACCTGTGTTTCGTCATCATCCGAGACGTGCTGCGATGGTCCTCCCATGTACTCATCTTGAAAGATAAGTGGTTGGGCATCGGTGCACTCAATCTCTTCCACTTCTGGGGCAGGGCTAGGTGGATGGCCCTGGGAAACCCTGCTAACAGAGTCATCAAAAAGCAGAAGAGACTGCTGCATGACTTGGGGCTCAGACTGCTTGGCAGATTTGCAAGGGGGTGAGGTGAAAGACTGATGGACATCGGCTGTAGGTGCCAACTGTGGTATTTCAGCAGGAGACTGGGTGGGAGACAATGTGAAGGAACTGGATCCACTGTCAGCAACCCAATCTACTATCGCCTGTACTTGTTCAGGCCTCACCATTCGTAGAGCAGCATTAGGCCCGACCAAATACCGATACAAGTTTTGTCGCCTACTCGCACCTGAGGAAGGGGTTTCACTTGTGCGTGTAGCTGGCACAGATCGACCACATCCTCTCCCTGCAACAGGAGCTCCACCAGCAGCACCACGACCTGGGCCACGTCCCTTACTTGACGCTCTCCTCATATTTTTCGAATTTAGGATCTTGCCCTAAATGGGTGTTTAATTAATAGTAGAATAGAACGACAGTATGTAAAGGGAGTATCTCACAGGGCCTGAACCAGTGTAGGCCTGAAGTAAATATATCTTTTCCCAAAATGGCTGTATTTCAAATGCCTGATTCAAACCCCTGTATGTAGAGGGGATATCTCACACGGTCTGAACCAGTGTAGGCCTGAAGTAAATGTATCTTTGCACAAAATGGCTGTATTTTAAATGGCTTTATTTCAAATGCCTGATTCAAACCCCTGTATTTAGAGGGGGTATCTCACAGGGCCTGAACCAGTGTAGGCCTGAAGTAAATATATCTTTGCACAAAATGGCTGTATTTTAAATGGCTGTATTTCAAATGCCTGATTCAAACCCCTGTATTTAGAGGGGGTATCTCACAGGGCCTGAACCAGTGTAGGCCTGAAGAAAATATATCTTTGCACAAAATGGCTGTATTTCAAATACCTGATTCAAACCCCTGTATGTAGAGGGAGTATCTCACAGGGCCTGAACCAGTGTAGGCCTGAAGTAAATATTTATTTTCCCAAAATGGCTGTATTTCAAATGCCTGATTCAAACCCCTGTATGTAGAGGGGATATCTCACACGGTCTGAACCAGTGTAGGCCTGAAGTAAATGTATCTTTGCACAAAATGGCTGTATTTTAAATGGCTTTATTTCAAATGCCTGATTCAAACCCCTGTATTTAGAGGGGGTATCTCACAGGGACTGAACCAGTGTAGGCCTGAAGTAAATATATCTTTGCACAAAATGGCTGTATTTTAAATGGCTGTATTTCAAATGCCTGATTCAAACCCCTGTATTTAGAGGGGGTATCTCACAGGGCCTGAACCAGTGTAGGCCTGAAGAAAATATATCTTTGCACAAAATGGCTGTATTTCAAATACCTGATTCAAACCCCTGTATGTAGAGGGAGTATCTCACAGGGCCTGAACCAGTGTAGGCCTGAAGTAAATATTTATTTGCACAAAATGGCTGTATTTTAAATCCCTGATTTAAACCCCTGTATGTAGAGGGTATATCTCACACGGCCTGAACCACGTAGGCCTGAATTCAATATTGGTGCACCAATGGCGGTATTTAAAATCTCTGAATGTAACCCAAATGTATTAGGGGGTATCTCACAATGACATTTTTTGTGCCCAAACGAGTGTTTGTTTAACAACTGAATTTGACAGCAGTATATAAGCCTGTAATTTCACACGTGCTGATGCTGCAAGGCCTGAAAATAGTGTTTTTTGTAAAAAAAATGTGTGTTTTACAAACCCCAGAAAATGATGGGTGTATTTCTAGCTAAAATTGCACACTGACTAATCAAGATGTTGTAGATTGCCAAAATTGTGTTTTTTTGGTAACAGAATATGAAAGCTGTATATATTAAACTTGAATTTAACACTTGCAGATCTGGAAAATACTGTTTTTTGAAAAATAAAGTGTGTTTTTTAAACCACAGAAAATGATGGGTGTATGTCTACCTCAAATTGCACACTGACTAATACAGATGTTGTAGATTGCCAAAAAAGTATTTTTTTGGTAACATATTATGAAAGCTGCAATAAAAAAGGCAAATGAGGCGCACAGGAACACACAAGGACCAAGCAGAGGTGCACTCAGTAAAGTGGACTCACCCAGTCCACTAAAAATAACGTGCAACTTGTGATAAATGAACTGGGCACTCTCAGGATACAGGGATCAAACAGATATTTATTAATGTATAAGGCAATAAAAACGACAATAAAAGAGAGAATATGGCCCTCCTGTAGGAAAGCTGTGTATAAAACAGCACTTGCTCACTGTAACTGGCACTCTGACTCTAGATGGGTATTATAAACTACACATGGCATATTCCTGCAATAAAACGACAATAAAAAGGTACATCAAATTATTCACACAATAAAAAATCGCACAGTTAAAACGCATACATATCGCAGATGCTGAATATTCACTGGGAAAACTACAATGTGAGTTGTTCCCCAACTCACTGGCAAAGTTCTGAAGCTCCAAGATAACAGTTAGAGGCACCGTGCCGTGATAGTCCCACAACAAACAGGTATAGCGGCGTCCCGCTCTAGATTCAACCAGTAGCGTCCCACTGGGCTAATAGCATTAAGTCTTGTTAAATCTCCTGTCAGCAAATATTTGATGAAAAAGATAGTCTTACCGGAAAGGTTCTCCTCACCACTTCGCTGCACACCGTCGCTCTGCTGGGTCGTGTTTTTAATTACCTCCAGACTTTTTTGAGCGGTCAGGTTGTTGAAATCCCACGTAGGTAAAAGTTTGGCATGTGCAGCCCGGTCTCTGCTGTAGGCTGTCACGGATTCCTTATACTTGAACCTTATCGTGGTGTTGAGCAGTATGGTGCGAGGTTCCGGCACTATCTGTTGGTCCTCACTCCTTAAAAATTCGGGGTCCTGTTAGAGCTAGACGCGTTTCGGGGCTTAAGATTGCCCCTTCCTCAGTAGCTACCAGTCCCCCTAAAAATGCTTCCTTTTATAGTCCTAGACTACTTCTCCAAAACCCGGCATGGATCCTGACCGGAATCGGGACCCACAGTTAACTGGAGCTGATGTTTGCTCCTAGAACACATGGAGCTTTGTTTATTTTATGCTTCCAGCATATTGAGTTTATAAATAATAGTATTCAATAACCTGCATCATGTTTATACAAAAACTATTAAAAACACATCAAAGCAATATCAGTTTTAAAAAATATTCATACCAGTGACTTATCTCTTACTGCTGGTTGTATTGCACCAAAAAACGCATCTGCACCCATGCGGTTTTGGTGCGTTTTTCATGCGTTTTTGCACACACCATATTTTTTAATTTTTTTTTTTTTTTTTTATAAAATAAAATTATATTTATTAAAATATAATAAAACATCTGTTCATGTTCCCTACTGTCTGTTGGGTAGTGGACAATACATAACAATTAAGTCTATAACTTCAAAGTGATAAAAACAGTTGCTTGAGAACATACTTCTAAAAAATACAAAATACAAAATTCATCAATCAGTACTACTAATGAGCAGTTTCAATATAACTATTTGGGTCTTGCCATTCGATATTTCCAATATTTTCAATATTCCGTAAAGTTGTAGGAGGGATATGTGAGGAAGGGAGTGGGAGCCCACTGCCAAGGACCATCCCACCTAATAAACAAAAAAGGTTGGGTTGGCCTTCAGCAGGGGGCACCCACCCCTACTTTAAAGAAAACCAAACAACTCAAATTCTGCATTTAGCCCTCCCGGGAATAGAGTGTTTAGTTCGAAGATACGCTGTGTCTCCAACCTTGACATTTTGTTGATATGGTTGCCCCCCCTCCAATCTCTATTCACCTTATCTATGGCCGCAAATTTCAGACCCTTTGGATTTTTATTATGTACTATTTTAAAATGATTGGATAAGGAATGTGTCTCCAATCCTTTTCTGATGTTGGCCATATGTTCAGAAATCCGTTTTTTCAATGTCCTTTTCGTCCTCCCCACATATTGTTTTCTACAAGGACATTCTATGATGTAAATTACATCAGTGGAATTACAGGATAGAAATTCTTTAATTGGGTGTTTATACTTGTTGGTAGTGGAGATAATTTCACTGGTTTTCCGTGGAAAATCTGTATTTTTGCAGTTACCGCACAGCCCACATTTAAAAAAACCATTAATGTTTGCCCACCCTTGGACTGAGCACCCCTGCTTGCTTTGCTGTTTGATCGTTGGGGCTACTTTGTTGCTTAAGCTGGGGGCTTTTGTAAATGTAATTAAGGGATTCACAGGAATGGCAGGGCCTACGGTTTTATCCTTTTGTATTAGGTGCCAGTGTCTCCGTATTATTTTTTGTACCTTTTTATAATCACTACTAAAAGGTAAAACCATCCGTATTTCTCCTTCCTTCCGTTTTTTGTCTTTTTCTCTATCTTCTCTTTCCTTAAAAAAAATCTTCCCTCTCCATATCCCTAACCTTGTTAAGGGCTCCTTCCAGGAGACCCACAGGGTAATTTTTCTCCAGGAATGCATCCTTCATTTCTTTTGCTTCTGTTTCGAAACGCTCCTTTACAGTGCAGTTGCGCTTTAACCTCCGGAATTGGCCCTGAGGTATATTTATTAGCCAATTCGGGAGGTGGCAACTGCTATATAAAATATAGCTGTTCCTGGAGGAAGGTTTCGTATAGGTACAACATTTCACCCTACTTTCTTCCACATAAATGCTTAGATCTAAAAATTCCACTTTTTCAGTACTAATGGTTCCAGAAAAAAATGTCCAACTTCTCCCTTCCAGACTTCCATATAAAAAATACATCATCGATGTACCTTTGCCAGAGCACCAGGTCCGTCCCCAGTCGGGGGGCGATGGTGTGCTCCTCCCAATTAGCCATAAACAAATTGGCATAACTGGGGGCGAACCTGGTGCCCATGGCAGTGCCCTGTGTTTGTAAATAAAAGTCCCCATTAAAATTAAAATAATTATGGGACAGTATAAAATCAATGCCATTGGTTAAAAATTCTATTTGGTCGTGGACCAATCTGTCTTCTAGTTCCAGTTGAACCCTAACTGCTTCTATGCCCTGTCTATGGTTGATGACTGTGTACAAGGATTGCACATCTAATGTACCCATCAACCAATGTTCCTCAAAAGCCATATTTTCAATGGTCTTGATCATTTGAGTGGTATCTTTCGTATAGGAGGGCATTTTTTTCACTCTGGGTTGTAGCAGTACATCAATGTAGTGGGACAAGTTGCATGTCAGAGAATCAATCCCTGAGACAATAGGGCGCCCTGGTGGATTGATTGTATCCTTATGTATCTTAGGTATTGTATAAAATACTGGTATTCTCGGAAATCTATTGAGTATAAAATTGAATTCTTCTTGTTTTAGGATCCCCTTGGCCATCCCTTCTTCCCCAAAACTCACAAGTTCTTGATAGAACTGTTGAGTTGGGTCTCCTGATAATTTTCTATAAGTCCCTGCGTCGGACAGTTGTCTCAGACATTCTTTGTTATATTTATCTATATCTTGTATTATAATTGATCCACCCTTATCAGCTGGGCGGATCACCACGTTGTTATTTTTTTGTAAATTTTTCAGTGCTATTATCTCCTCTCTTGTTAGGTTTTGACGCGAATACCTCATTTTGTCTTTTATTTTGCGCAAATCTGTTTCTACGCATTTTTTAAAAGTGGTCATTTCTTCGCTCATTTCATTTCTTGGGTATTTTTTTGATGGATTTTTTAAATCTGTATGGATGTATTGTTCTTGTACTACCGTAGGGTTATTTTCTCTACATATAGGGTTTTTTAGAAAATATATTTTTTTTTTCCGGTCAGGATCCATGCCGGGTTTTGAAGAAGTAGTCTAGGACTATAAAAGGAAGCATTTTTAGGGGGACTGGTAGCTACTGAGGAAGGGGCAATCTTAAGCCCCGAAACGCGTCTAGCTCTAACAGGACCCCGAATTTTTAAGGAGTGAGGACCAACAGATAGTGCCGGAACCTCGCACCATACTGCTCAACACCACGATAAGGTTCAAGTATAAGGAATCCGTGACAGCCTACAGCAGAGACCGGGCTGCACATGCCAAACTTTTACCTACGTGGGATTTCAACAACCTGACCGCTCAAAAAAGTCTGGAGGTAATTAAAAACACGACCCAGCAGAGCGACGGTGTGCAGCGAAGTGGTGAGGAGAACCTTTCCGGTAAGACTATCTTTTTCATCAAATATTTGCTGACAGGAGATTTAACAAGACTTAATGCTATTAGCCCAGTGGGACACTACTGGTTGAATCTAGAGCGGGACGCCGCTATACCTGTTTGTTGTGGGACTATCACGGCACGGTGCCTCTAACTGTTATCTTGGAGCTTCAGAACTTTGCCAGTGAGTTGGGGAACAACTCACATTGTAGTTTTCCCAGTGAATATTCAGCATCTGCGATATGTATGCATTTTAACTGTGCGATTTTTTATTGTGTGAATAATTTGATGTACCTTTTTATTGTCGTTTTATTGCAGGAATATGCCATGTGTAGTTTATAATACCCATCTAGAGTCAGAGTGCCAGTTACAGTGAGCAAGTGCTGTTTTATACACAGCTTTCCTACAGGAGGGCCATATTCTCTCTTTTATTGTCGTTTTATTGCCTTATACATTAATAAATATCTGTTTGATCCCTGTATCCTGAGAGTGCCCAGTTCATTTATCACATATTATGAAAGCTGTATATATTAAACTTGAATTTAACACTTGCAGATCTGGAAAATACTGTTTTTTGAAAAAAATATTGTGTTTTTAAAACCCCAGAAAATGATGGGTGTATTTCTACCTTAAATTGCACACTGACTAATCCAGATGGTGGTTGTTTGCCCCCAAAAAAATGGTGATTTGCAATGTCCCAAAAGCACAGATGCAGTGCTGGTGCACTGAGCATGCATATAATGGCCGCCGCCGCCACCCACATAACTAACAGAATTATAAAAGTTTTTTTTTTTTTTTGGTCAATGGCCTCAGGGCAGGGTAAAACGATTGTGTCCTGCACCCACACAACTATTTCTCTGTAGATCGCTGAGTTAGATTATCTCCTATTCTCTCCCTGAAATCACAAGTCCAGCAGCATCCTCTCCCTACACTAGTAACAGCAGAGTGACGTGCAGCGCTACGTGACTCCAGCTTATATAGAGCCTGGGTCACTTGCTGCTCTGGCCAATCACAGCCATGCCATTAGTAGGCATGGCTGTGATGGCCTCTTGGGGCAAGAAGTATGACGCTTGTTGATTGGCTGCTGTGCAGCCTTTCAAAAAGCGCCAAGAAAGCGCCGAACCCCGAACCCGAACTTTTACGGAAATCCTAAAGTTCGGTACAAACCCGAACTTTACAGTTCGGGTTTGCTCAACTCTAGTTGTGCACTAACATTAAATGCAATCCACAATACACAAGTGATTTTTTTTTGTCATGATTTGTCAAAAAATGATAACATTGAGGTGTAAATTATGCCTAAAACAGAAAATCTGTGCAAGACCTTGAAGAAGTTGTGCAGGTGCTACTAGGGGGCTAGGGGGACATACTTTTCAGTATATATTTTTTTACTCATGGGGTCCAAGCTTAAAGGGATTCTGTCACCTCGTTTTCGGTTATAGAGCTGCAGACATGCACGGCTAGATCGTCGCTAGCATGTCCACAATATACCGGTCCTATAGGGCTGTGTGCTTTTATTTTGTTTAAAAAATGATTTTAGAGATATGTAAATGAGCCTTGTAAGGTGCCCAAGGGGCTACACAAACCTTCCTGGTGCCCAGCCACGCCCCCCTGTTAAGGAGGCCAGTACCGCCTGCATCCTCTGAATCTCCTCCTTTCGTCACAGTTAGATTGCCGTAATCTCGCGATGCGCGAGCTCGCGCATGCGCAGTGCCAGTATAGTGTTCCTTCCCTGTGCTGGCATCAGCCTCAGGGAAGGAACTGCATATGCGCGAGCTCGGAGCATCGTGAGATTACGGCAATCTAACTGTGACGAAAGGAGGAGATTCGGAGGACGCAGGCGGTGCTGGGCTCCTTCACAGGGGGCGGTGCTGGGCACCAGGAAGGTTCGTACAGCCCCTTGGGCACCTTACAAGGCTCATTTACATATCTCTAAAATCATTTTTTAAACAAAATAAAAGGACACAGCCCTATAGGACCGGTATATTGTGGACATGCTAGCGGCGATATAGCCGTGCATGTCCGCATCTCTATAACCGAAAACGAGGTGACAGAATCCCTTTAAGGAACAGCCCATGAACTTTGAGACACTTAAAGGGGTTATCCAATCGTGCAAACACCTCCCACAATGCCCGGGCCCCTCCTATAGACAATACTTACCTGGTCCCCGAAACCTGCGTCCCTCCAGAACCCTGCATGGCCACCGCTGCATCTCCTCGTTGCGTGGATCAAAACATCTACCGACTGTGGGAGTAGCCAATAGCAGGCTACGACAGTGACCAGCCTCCCTAGAATCGCGCATGACTGGGAGTTGCAGCGGTGGCTGTACAGGGATCCTTAGGGACGCGGGTGCCAGGGACCAGGTAAGTATCATCTATAGGAGGGGCCTAGGCATGTGGGGGGTATTTGTACTACTGGATAACCCATTTAATCCACCTCTGGTGAGGAGCAGTTGTCTTTATCTGCCTTAGGCACCAAAATGCCTTGGCCTGGTCTGCATGACACACTCTTTGTAGACAGTCTTCACTCTAATATATAATGGTCCTAAACAGGAGATCCCTCAGCTACTAATAAAAACGTCCTAAAATGAAACTAGTCTAAAAATACAGTGATTGTCCATGAATGACTTAATTATGAATTGTCAATGTATGAAAAGTTGAAGGGGTTGTCTGTGTCACGGTGCGGTTCACTGTTAGAGTTGTGGCCGTGTAGGCTGACTGCAAGCTGACTCCTGTGTATGTGGGTTGCTTGGGGCTGCGTGCTGGCTGCGGTGTCTTGTGTGAACCGCACCGTGACAGTACCTCCTCCTCACACCCTCCCTCTAGAGGCGACACCACACAGAAGGGCAGATGGTAAAAAACCGTCAGGTCAGCAGCAAGGGGCTACACCCAGCAAGACATAAGACAGACTGACCACAAGCCCCACAAGACCACTGCAGCCAGCACACAGCCCCAAATAACCAGCATACACAGGAGTCAGCCTGCAGCCAGTACGTGAGAGGGCATGCAGCCAGCCTACATGGCCACAACTGTCACAGTGAACTGCACCGTGACAGTCTGCTTTATTAATATTGACGACCTATCCTCAAGATAGGTCTTCAATATCAGATTGGCAGGTGATGACTTCTGGCACCCCCGCCGAGCTCTGTTTTCTCTTCACTGCTCACTATTTACCTAAGGGCCATCGCAACTGCAGCGGTGATCAGTTTAAGTACTTCTAAGCCGTCCCATTAATTTCTATGAGACGGCTCTGTAGTATTCACTTGAATAGGATGGAGTGGTAGCAAATGGAACAGCTTGGGTTACTTCTAGTGTTGAGCGAAGCATTCGAAACCGAATCTGGTTAGAAGTTTTGGAAAACTTTGATGCGCAACGAATTCGAATTTCCTCACGCTTTGTGGTAACGACTCAGGTTTTCCTAAAATGTCGGCTGCACATGTTACAAAGTGAAACTAAGTGTAGAGGAGGCAAGCTCAGGAATACAAGATCACCCATAATGTCGAGCAGCCAGCCAATTTGCAGATAGCCACCCCCTGTGATATCATAGCCCTATAAAAGTCTCATCTCGCGCGGTCTCCGCCATTGTCCTGTGAGCTGAACAAAGAGTACAGGGAGACTGCAGGGAGGATTATTCTGCATCAGTTTGATTTATTAATTCCTACATTTACTTTTTTCTTTATCAGCTGTAAACTAAGATAAGTAATTCAATACCAAAAAAGCCTCATTCACACATACGTGGATTTTCATGGACCACGATCCGTGAAAACCCGTCCTGCCGAGTGCACGGCGCCATTGGTTGCTATGACGCTGTGTGCTTCATGCCGCCACCGCTGTACAGTAATACACTCGTATGATCTATCCGAGTGTATTACTGTACAGCGGCGGTGGCACAAAGAGCATGGCATCATAGAAACCAATGACGCCGTGTACTCGTGCACTCAGCAGGACGGGTTTTCATGGACCACGGTCCGTTAAAATCCACATATGTGTGAATGAGGCCAAAGATGGAAGCCTTTATTATTAGACTGCCAGAGTGCCAACCAGTACCATCCAGTCTGCACCCCTTAGCAGACCAGGTCTTTATGACGACCCTCCTCATCTTTTTCTGGTTTTACTTCCTAGAAAAGTCATCAAGACGCAGGCGGAGGAGATGCTGGATGTTTCTGTTGACTAGAGATGATAAAATGTTTAAAAAATTCAATATGGACGCTTTGCTGAATTTTTCCCGAAAATGTCCTTAGTTCCAAGTTAATTTGTCACAAAGTGCATTAAATCAGCTATATCCCGGCCCACAGTGGGAGTGTATCTCGGTGTACATCACTGTGCATTGCCGCAACATACATGGCTAGTCCTTTCTAGTAGTGAAACAGCGACTGTGCGTCAGTCTGTGTGCATTGGCGTGCGTCACTATTAGAGACGGATTAAGTGCATGATAGGCCCGGGGCTGTCTACCCAACTCGGGCCCCTCCCACCATTTTAGTTTACGTTGTCTTTTTTTCTGTATGAAGAGGCTGCGGTGCTTCGTGAGCGCCACAGTCTCTTCCTAGGCCATATGACGTCACATTTATCGTTCACGTGGCCTAGGTGCAGCTGAGTCCCATCCGAATGATTGGGGCTGAGCTGCAATACCAAGCGCAGGGCTATCAAAAGGACAGCGCTGTGCTTGGTAAGGAGCGAAGAGGCTGCGGCGCTCACTGGGACATCGCGGTCTCCTCAAACAGCTGATTGTCGGGGGTGCCAGGAGTCGGACCTCCACCATCTCATAACTCTCTGAGTACAGATGTCATAGATGTTACCTGCAGTCCTATGTAACACCCCACATAACACAGTGAACTATTGTGTTATGTGGGGTGTTACATAGGACTGCATGGAACATCTACTACGTTATCTGCACACAGAAAGTTATCACTGTTATCTGGCCTGTTACATAGGACTGCAGGTGACAACTTCAAATTTTAGTTGCCAAATTTAAAATACATATGATTATAATAAAAAAGACTTAAAGGAGAAGATAAGATGCAGATCACAGTAGTGAGCCAGCTCTACGTATAGGAGAATACAACACAACATACCTGTTACATCCAGTGACATCTCCTGTCATTTAGATCTTTTCTTTCGTCTTCTCCTCTGTTTGACCCAGACCGCCATGACAAATTCTTTCATCCACATCTTGTCTCTACAGAATTTGTTATACAGACATGTTAGATTTATCATCGTTGGGGTCATTTATCAAACTGGTGTAAAGTAGAACTGGCTTAGTTGCCTATAGCAACCAATCAGTTTCTTCTCTCTGTTGCTATGGGTAACTAACCCAGTTCTACTTTACACCAGTTTGATTATCCCAAAGGTCCCTATAGTGTCTACAGCAGTTATAATGTCCCCTAGAGTGCCCACAGTAATAATAACACCCTATATTTTGCTTCAGGTAATAATGTCTGTATAGTGTCCCCAAAAATAATGTCCCCTAATAGCAATGCCCCAAACTACCCCCATATAGTAATTCCCCCCCACTGCTCCATATAGTAATTTCTCCCACACTGGCCCCATATAGTAATTTCTCCCACACTGTCCCCATATAGTAATTTCCCCACACTGGCCCCATATAGTAATTTCTCCCACACTGTCCCCATATAGTAATTTCCCCACACTGGCCCCATATAGTAATTTCCCCCACACTGCTCCATATAGTAATTTTCCCCATACTGCCCCATATAGTAATTTTCCCCATACTGCCCCATAGTAATTTCCTCACACTGCCCCATATAGTAATTTTTCCCACACTTCCCCACATAGTAATTTTCCCCACACTTCCCCCATATAGTAATTTCCCCCACAGCTTGCGTTTGGTGTCCCTAACAGCCTGTCCCTGCTCCACACAGCAACCTCTCCCTACACTGACAAAATACTGAATGTAAAATGGCGGCCAGATCAGGTTTATTTATAAGGTAGGGGGTATGTCCATGTGCGAAAACGTCTCAATTGGCTGTCCTGTACCACCTGATGAATGTGTCATGGGTCAAAGTTCTTCACAATGTAATAGAATATGGTGCCGGCGGACATCGCCACATGTTTGCCCATTCGGCGAACCGCAAACGAGCAAAGTTTGACGTGAAATGACCACTGTGCAAACCGCAAGGCCATCTCTAATCAGGACAAGCCTGGTATTTTTCTGTTTTGGACCTTACGAAAGGGTACTGGCAGGTGCCCTTAACAGAGTCTGCCAAAGAGAAAACTGCCTTCATCACGCTTGAGGGGCTGTATCAATATAAGGTCTTACCCTTTGGACTGCATGGCACCCCCACCACTTTTTAGCGACTAATGGACATTGTGCTTCGTCCACATCGCTTACCTAGACGATATTGTCATCCACAGTACCTAGCCAAAGTTCAGGCTGTAGTGGACTCCCTTCGGAAAGCTGGCCTAACCGATAACCCCAAAAAATTTACAATAGGGTTAGAATAGACTAAGTACTTGGGGTATGTCATTGGGCGCGGAGTCATCAAACCCCAAGTGAACAAAATAGAGGCGATATGGAATTGGCCCCAACCTGTCACCACTAGGCAAATAAAGTCATTCCTGGGAATGGTGGGCTATTACATGAGGTTTGTTCCCCACTTTGCTACTCTAGCCTCACCCTTGACAGGGCTCTTGAAGGGACACAAGTCAATGATCATTCACTGGGATGATCGGGCGGAAGAGGCAATCTCCGCTTTGAAGTCGGCCCTGTCCGGGTCCCCGGTTTTGGTGACGCACAACTTCAAAAGGGAGTTTATAATACAGACATTAGTATTTCAATAGTCTGCGACTATAAATTCCTGTTTCTGGCCTTATCATTTAAAATATAACTTTTATTCTTTCTTTATTAAACAATACATTGCCACGAAAACATAAAGTGAAAGTGTTAAAAATACATATGGAGGGCTACTGTATTTGAGGTTGAGGGTATATTGTCTCTACTTTATTGGTAGATCAGAAGCAGGGGCGGACATAGACAGCAGAGGGCCCCTGTGCAAAGAACGTACCTGGCCCCCCCCCCCTCCCCTCCAAGCCAAATTTGCAACCTAACCTATTCCGTCCTAACATTACTTAGAGCAATACAAAACATACAGGGTAAGGCTACTTTCACACCTGCGACACTACGCTCCGGCCACCTGATCCGGCTGAAAATGCATGGAAACGGCTGGACACAAACCACAGCATGCGGTCCCGCTGATTCTCTGCATTTTTGCCAGATTGTGGCCGGATCTCTGCCGTACCCCATTATAGTCAATGGGGCTGGTGGGCATTCTGTCTGCATCCAGCAGTGCCGGATCCAGTGAATTCCAGCAGGCTGTTCTCTGCTGGAACAGACTGCCAGAATCACTAATGCAGATGTGAAAGTAGCCTAATACAGGTCCACATACCTCGTACATCCAGTGATGTCTCCTTTGATGTAGATGTTCTCTGTCCACATCTTCTCCTTTCAGACCAGACCGCCATGATGATTTTTCAGCCATCTCTTCTCTCTGCAGAGTTTGAAAGACAGACATCTTAGTTTCCTACTTTTCCATCATCCTCCCACCTTCTGAACACCCCATCCTGCCACCCCCAATACTGTGCCCACTGTGCTCCCTATACAGGTTACACACAGATAGTTCCCCTTCAATAATTATTGGCACACAGTGTCCTAAAAAATAACTGTGCCCAGGAAACAGTGTCCCTGACACTAATAGTGTGAACATAATGTTCCCCAAAAATAATTGTGCTAAGCTGATATCGTGCCAGGGTGCCCCCACAGTAACAGTGCTCCCCAAAGTCCCACCAATAGAAATAATTATCTACCAGACAACACGTAGTAGACAGTACTAGTGCCCCTACAGTAATAAAATCCCCACTGTGTCCCAGAAGTAATAATACTCCCATAGTGCTCACACTAGTATTCAAGTTCCTCATAGTCCCTCAACTGTAATAAAGCCCACCATAATGCCCCCGGTAGTAATAATTCTCTTTATAATGTGTTACAGTAAAAATAAAAGTGCCCTGTTGTGTGGTAGTATAAAAAATACCTCCTCTTAGTGCCCCCTGTAGAGCCAATGTCCCCATAGTACCCTCATAATGTGTGCCAATGCCCTTTATTGTGTGCCCAAAAAACCTTTTAGTGCCCCCAGTTGAGACAAGGTCCCCATAGTGCCCTATAATTTGCGGCAGTAGAAAATACTCCTATATCGTGCTCCAATAGTGCGCCTCCCCTCATCCCCATGGTGCCTGACAATGTGCCATAATAAAATGCCCCCATAATGTGTGCCAGTATAATTTCCCTATATAATGACCCCAATAGTGCTCCTCTCCTCCCTTCTCCATAGTGCCCCCCATGTGGGCCAGTATATAAGATAGGGTCCCCAGTAGATGCCCCCATAGTGCTCCCCCTTCTCCATAGTGCCCCACATGTGTGCTAGTATATAAGATAGGGCCCTCAAAGTGCTCCTCCCCTCCATTGTGCCCCCCCTTATGTCTGCCAGTATATAACATAGGGCCCCAGAAGATGCCCCCATAGTGCTACTTTCCCCCCTTCTCCATAGTGCCCCCTATGTGTGCCAGCATATAAGATAGGGTCCCCATAGTGCTCCTTCCTCTCCATAGTGCCCCCCATGTGTTCCAGTATATAAGATAGGGCCCCTCATATTTATCCCCCCCTCCATAGTGCCCATGTGTGCCAGTATATAAAACAGTTATTTTGCATATTACAGTATATAAAATAGGCAGGCCCCCCCCATATGTCACTTGCTCAGATAGGCCCCCATATCTGTTGCTCAGGACCCCCCCTATCAGATGCCCATTCACGCCCACATATCAGTTGCACAGACCCCCCCCCATATGCCAGTTGACCAGGACCCCCCCATATCAGTTACTCAGGAGGAACCCCCCCAATATCAGTTGTTTATTTATTCAGCCCCTTCCCCATATGTCAGTTGCTCAGCCCCCCCAATATCAGTTATTTATTTATTCAGCCGCCCCCCAATATCAGTTATTTATTTATTCAGCCCCCCCCATATGTCAGTGGCTCAGCCCCCCCATATGCTCATTCAGGCGCCCACCCCCCCCCCTTGCTCAGTCAGGAGTCGAACCCCCAGAGTCAGGCACCCCCATATGCTTATTTCAGGCCCCCCATAATGTGACAGACCCCAGGGCCCCATGATATCAGACCTCAGATCAGACTAAAATAAATAATTAAAACTTACCTCTCTTGCTCTCCCTGTCCTGTTTCTAACAGCCCGCGCTGCACACATGACCTGACTGCGTACAGCGTCAGGTCATAGTGCGCGCTGTACGCAGTCAGACTGGAGGAGACCAGCGCCGCAAGGGTAAGTAAGCAAGCGCCGATCTCTTGCATACTAGTGAGCGCTTCCAGAAGCGCTCACTAGTATGAATGGGCCCCCTCACACGCCGGGCCCCTGTGCGGCTGAACCGGCTGCACCGGCTTATGTCCGTCCCTGATCAGAAGGATATTGCTACATATCCCTCTGAGAGCGGAGTGTAGTCTATATCATTGTAATTTATGTCTGCAATGTCAGCCGACACCAGGCATTCTGTCATCTGGACTACACTCTATTAGCTGATTACCCTATAAAAGGTGCTTCTTTGGATTGTATCTGACCCCTTTCTAGGAGTCTCTTAGTAGCTGTGCTATTAGCACTTTTAATCTATCTACGTTGCCCCTATCATGTAATAAAGTGTGCTCGGCGTCTGCAGGCCGCCGTATTCCTATTCAGTTGTTTGCCCTACCATCATTTTTAAAAAAAGTATTAAAGATGCAGCTCCCCCGACATACGGCATCTTCAGGAGAAATGGAGCTACTATCAACACAAGCGTTTCCTATAGGAGGTCCTTTATACCCTTGGGGCGGATCTCACCTTTTGGTGACCTCTAACAATTCCATCTCGTGTTGATTGATATCCGTTCGGGCCAATCATATCCATCTCTCAGTAGCTGTGCTATTAGTACTTTTAATCTATCTACGCTGCCCCTATCATGTAATAAAGTGTGCTCGGCGTCTGCAGGCCGCCGTATTCCTATTCAGTTGTTTGCCCTACCATAATTTTTTTTTAAGTATTAAAGATGCAGCTCCCCCGACATGCGGCGTCTTCAGGGGAAAGGGAGCTACTATCAACACGAGCGTTTCCTATAGGAGGTCCTTTATACCTTTGGGGCGGATCTCACCTTTTGATGGCCTGTAACAATTCCATCTCATGTTGATTGATATCCGTTCGGGCCAATCATATCCATCTCTTAGGTCACGGTATCAAGTTTCTAGGCAAATCGGATAGTTTATTTCGCGCTTGCGTCCGAAACTTAGATATTTTCGGCTTCAGTGATTGAACGCGCAAGCGTTAGAACTTAGAATAGGTTCGCGTCTGTGTCTATGAATTAAAGGCGCATGCGCTAGGACTTAGAAAGTTTCAGCACTCCGGTTCAAGTAGTCACTGCGCATGCGCTTGGACTTTGTCTCAGGAATCAAGCAATCTCAATGTGCGCAGGCGTTAGAACTTGGAAGAAGTTTGCGTCTATATCTATGGATTAAAGACGCATGTGCTAGTACTTAGAAGATTTCGAGTTAGGTAGTCATTGCGCATGCGCTCAGACTTTGTCTCGGGAGACGAGCAATCTCAATGTGCGCAGGCGTCAGTCAAGGTGAATTTTTATGCCTGCATCCGAAAAGTCTACGCGCGCATGCGCTCAAACTTAGTAGGTTTAAGCATTTCCGATCCAAGTGGTCAGTGCGCTTGCGTTCGAACTTTGTTCAAAGAACAAGCAATCCCAATATGCGCTAGAGTCAGAGGATTCTCCCGATTCCAGTCGTTCAAGGCGCTGCGTAACTGCTTAATGATTTTTCTTTTTTTTCGATTTTCGTGCCTGCATCTGAAAGAGTTTGGCGCGCATGCGCTAGGACTTAGAAAATGTAGGCATTTTGATCCAGATAATCAGTACGCATGCGTTAGGACTTTATTCATGGAGTCAAGCTATTCCTATGTGCACAGGTATCAGATGATTTTTCAGATTACAATTGTTTCGGGACGCCTGCGCAACAACTTGGTAATTTTTCCTTCAAGGTCTCCACTTACATCCGCACTTGGATATTCAGTCTACACTTTGCAGTGTCGAGTTTGAAGGGAAGGGGATATACTAGGGCCTAACTGGTCCACTACGAGATGTCGGGTTAGTTATTTTCCATCCGTATAGTTAATCCCTTGATACAAAGGCTTGAAATTAGTCTTTAGTTTTACATTCATATAACGTATGTGCTAGAAGTCCTGATTTTCCAATACTGGAGGTTTGCATGTATATAGAATACAGATACTGTGTATATATTCACAAGACTAATATTCGTCTATCATTTTTATAGGATACCTCCACTTTTCTTGGTGGCAGAAGACAGTCACTAGCCCACTTTTTGACTATACTCCAAACTAACTTAACACAGTGCCCGCAAATTAGACTGGTTTTTCTTTTCTATACTTTATATGTGTATATTTGCCATTCCAAGGCATCGTATCTTTAACTATATGCCTATTCTTCACCGTACATCTGGATATTGTTGCCCTATGTTTTCCTGAGCATATTAGCTTTTACTACTTATTAGTAATGTTTTTTTTTCTTTAACTAAAGAAAGAGAGAGACAATCAGTTGTACTATAAAGTTATGGAGGAGTCCTTTGGGACTCAACACCATGAGGGATCATCTCCTTCTTGACTATCATATAAATGCTGTGAAGGTGAAGCCTTCATTTAAGCCGGTTGAACTCATGGTGTTGAGTCTCTGGATCCATCGTGCTTCATTCTGTAAAAGCTTCTTATCGAGATTGCCTCCTCTAGGACCCATATTTAACTTCTCAATACCCCAGAAGCATAGAACTGATGTTTTGTTTTCATGTACATATTTTATATGTCTTGCGATCGGTGTATCTTTATCCGCTTCTATTGAGCTTAGATGGCCTGATATACGGCGTCTCAATTCCTGTGTGGTTTTACCCACATATAATCTAGGGCATGGGCAGGATGCTATATATATCACTCCTTGTGTTTTACATGTGATCAATTGTCTGATCTCATATTCTTTTTTATCATCAGAATTTAAAAAATTTTTAATCTGCGGAATGTATTTGCAAAAGGAGCAGTCTCCACAGGGTGTTGACCCACGATATTTTCCTCTAGTTAGGATGTTTTCTGTTTCTTTCTCTTTCAGGTGACTATGCACTAATTGATCTTTCAGATTTGGACCTCTTCTATAAATTATACTTGGATTAGGGGTAAGTACTGTTTTTAAATCTCTATCTGTCTGAATGATGTGCCAATATCTTTCCAATATACGGTATATTTCTCTATTGTAAGCATCAAAAGTTCCTATGCACTGGATGATCTCATTCTTTTTGGGGGGAGATGTTTTAAGTAAATCCTCTCTATTTGTGATTTTCGCTCTATTATAGGCTCTTTTTAGGGGAGCTAAGGGGTAACCCCTCTTCTTGAATCTATCGAGAAGGTGTCTACTTTCTCTTTCAAAGGTTACCTCGTCAGAGCAATTCCTCCAAGCCCTCAAATATTGACCCGTGGGTATTCCCCTCTTGAGTGGCGGTGGATGCCAGCTCATCCAGTGCAAATAACTGTTTGTAGAGGTTGGTTTCCTGTATACCTCAGTATTAAGATGCCCATTTTCCATAATTTTGATTTTTAGATCCAGAAAAACAATCTCTCGCTCCTGTATTTCATAGGTATATCTCATCCCTATATTGTTATCGTTTAGAACTTGGGTGAATTCCCTAAAAAGTGATTGTCCACCATGCCAAAGGATGAGGATGTCGTCTATATACCTGCCCCAAAAAATAATGCGGCAGGTATATGACGACATCCCCTCCGTGAATACTGTGTCATTTTCCCACCACCCTAAAAATAAATTTGCATAGGTGGGGGCACAAGATGTCCCCATAGCGGTCCCATTAATCTGTTTGTAAAATTGTCCGTGAAAAATAAAAAAATTGTGCTCTAAAACAAACTCTAACATAGATAATACTAAGTGATTGTGTTGGTGAAAATTACTACTTTTAGTGCTGAGAAATTGGTGGAGGTATCCTATAAAAATGATAGACGAATATCAGTCTTGTGAATATATACACAGTATCTGTATTCTATATACATGCAAACCTCCAGTATTGTTGGAAAATCATGAGCGAATTATTGGTGACCCTTTTGGGCCCTAGTTAACTACCCTTCACCTGTAATACCTCCATCTTTTACCCTTTAACCTGCCCCTTACCAATAAAACACAGAGACTTGAGTTGGATTTGAATCGGCCACAGCAGCCGTTATTTATTAAACAAAAAATACAAATATATTAACAATAAATTGCCCCAGACGAGGGAGGTCCTAGAAGCCCCAACATGTATACATCCATAACAACCACCAACTGGACAATCCACCTTGCCTCCAACTGTAAACACCCAGCTCGGAGCCACCAACTGATGGATGCCTCACCGATTAACCGAGTGCCCAATCCTGAGAGTTCAGCCCCACAATTGAGGCCCTCTCATTCTCAAGCACCAACCCATTCTACCAGCTCCGAGGACCTCCCCCCGCCTCGACTGCCGCGACATACATAACATACAACCACACCTTACCCCATACTCACTGAACCTCTACCACTATCACCTGCTACCTCCCCATCTCCTATTCAAGGGAGGGTGGGTGGTCGCTTTTTCAACTCACTCTAAAATGGCCGCCGAGCTAAGACCCCCTTAAATAAAGTCCCCCCTAACTCCACTCTTACTATTCCGCCCCTCCGCTTCCTGCCTTACATTACCCTACACCTACCAGGCCCCTTGCAACTAAATTCTTCATGAAGGCCTACCCTTAGGGTAAACCTCTAGTCCGGCCTTACTTGAGCGAATTATTGGTGACCCTTTTGGGCCCTAGTTAACTACCCTTCACCTGTAATACCTCCATCTTTTACCCTTTAACCTGCCCCTTTCTAATAAAACACAGAGACTTGAGTCGGATTTGAATCGGCCACATCAGCCGTTATTTATTAAACAAAAAATACAAATATATTAACAATAAATTACCCCAGACGAGGGAGGTCCTAGAAGCCCCAACATGTATACATCCATAACAATTACCAACTGGACAATCCACCTTGCATCCAGCCGTAAACACCAAGCTCGGAGCCACCAACTGATGGATGCCTCACCGATTAACCGAGTGCCCAATCCTGAGAGTCCAGCCCCACCATTGAGGCCCTCTCATTCTCAAGCACCAACCCATTCCACCAGCTCCGAGGACCTTCCCCCGCCAACAACGCGCAACTTGACCACTCAAACCTCATGATTGCGCGTTCCTCCACATCTCCAGAGCCCTCTCAATTCCACCCTGTAGTCTCAGTGACCACAGATCAATCCCAACCGCATTCAGGTGAACACCATCCGCCCTCCAAAACCCGCCAAGGCCCGACTCAAGATCCACATGTCTAACTGCCACCGCCCCACTCTTAGCCACAAACCGCCCAATCGCCCTGTTCACCTTAATGCGAGCCCTGTTCACCCCTTCGACAGACCGCGCCTCCCGCCAAGTTTTCCTGAGGAAACAATGACCAAAGCCGTAAAAGATCAAATTTGATATCCCTGATCAATTCCCTCGCCGGTCTAACCCCCAAATCATTGCCCCCAACATGGAGCACTAAAATGTCCGGAGCTCTGTCTAACCTGACAAACCGATGAACCTCCTTCAACACACTGCCCCACAACATACCTCTAGATCCTAGCCACTTCACACCCGCGACATCTCTGCCAAACCCCAATTGACGTCCGTTTTCCCGAACATCCGCCCTCAACGCCCCCCAGAAAACAAACGAGTGTCCAATGATCCAAACTAGCGCCGGACTGGAGCCTGCAATAAATCGCAAACAAAAGAAAAACACATTACTATTCAAGTCACCATCACTCCCCTTACAAACTACCCAAACGCACATATGACCGGAACCTGATGGATTCCCAACGCCCAATTCTTTTAATAACATCGTCACTCAACCCCAACCTAGCCACTTCAGTTGCTGCCCCAATCCTGAAGGAGTGACCCATAAAATCTGCTGGGTCCACCCCAGCCCCTACCAGACATTTTTTAAATACCTCCACAAATTGAAACCTGGAAAGAAACGATCCATCACGATGCCTCAGCAGCTGGCCACAATCAAAAAAACACCCCTTCCCTATACACCCGTAAACACCTCACTGGACACAAAAAGCACTCTGGCACTGAAAACATATCCTTTTTAGATGTTCGCAGCCTGACCACCACCCTGTCCTGAAGCAAATCCACATCTTCCCCATACAGACCCCCCCGATGCCCTGACGCTCCTGGACACCAATTCCCCCAAACAAAAAGCCCCAAAAAACGCTAACAAAAAAGCCAACTGAAACAAGCTAACTTCCCCCACAGAACTACAAACTAAATCGACCTGTCTACCAATCCTCAACAGCAAAGAAAACGACACTGGCCTTCTACGATCCTCCGTCCGCTGACCCCTCCTCCAATCCTTCACGACCTGTCTCACCAAAAAGGCCTTCGTAACGTCATGCCCCGTAGCTTGAAACCAAATGCCAGGCCCGCCACACACTTGTTGAACTGCGCCACCGTTCAACCTTGCTCCTTCCCGTGCCCCAAGAACAACAATAAAGGTATCTCCCCTTCATCTACTCTCATCCCCAAAACTGAACACCACTGCTCCCATTCTCTCCAAGCCTTCCCGTACGCAGCCCAGGAACCGCGCTCAATGACGCCCGCAACAACCCCGCTACAGTACCTCCAATAGTCCCCACAGCGACCCCGGACACTCCAGGCCTTCCGCTTCCCGAGCCAACTGCCGAAACCGCTCCCACTGCAAACGAGAAAGAGCATCCGCAATGCTGTTAGAAGCCCCGGGCACATGAACCGCTACCACCCATACATTAAACAATAAACAAAGCAGCACAAGATGCTGCAACAAGCGAACCACGGGTGGAGACGAAGCCGTCAGACCATTGATCGCCTGTACCACCCCCATGTTATCGCAATGAAACCGCACCTTCTTGTTCCTAAATCTATCCCCCCACAACACCATTGCGAGAACTATGGGAAAAAGCTCAAGGAGACACAAATTCCTGACCCACCCCCGCACGACCTAGGACTCGGGCCAACGAGCCGCACACCACTGGCCATGACAATAAGCTCCAAACCCCACCCCGCCAGCTGCATCTGTAAATAATTCAAAGTCAAAACTATCTACCACCTCCCCCATCATTAACGTTCTACCAAAATCCCTCAAAAAACCAGACCACACCTCCAAATCCCTTTTTAACTCCCGCCCCAACCTAATGAAATGATGTGGTGCAACCACCCCCGCCGTAGCCGCCGCCAACCGACGACAAAACACTCGGCCCATAGGCATAATTCTACATGCGAAGTTTAATTTCCCCAAAAGAGACTGCAGATCCCGCAGCCGAACCTTCGACGACTGTCTCGCCCTCTCGACTCCTTCCCGCAAATCAACCACTTTTTCCTCCGGAAGCCGACATTCCATCTTTTTTGTATCTATCACAATACCCAAAAAACTTAATTCCGTCGCCGGGCCCACAGTCTTATCCACAGCTAACGGCACCCCAAACTCCGCAAAAACCAACTGCAACGTAGCCAACAAAAGAGAACAAAACCCGCGAGCCCGCCGGTCCCAAACACAGAAAATCATCCAAGTAATGGATAATGGATAAACACCCCGCCACATCCACCACTACCCATTCCAAGAATGAACTAAATGCCTCAAAATACGCGCATGACACGGAACAACCCATAGGCAAACATCTATCCACAAAATACTCCCCGTCCCAAAAACAACCCAACAGATGTAAACTATCCGGGTGAACCGGGAGTAACCGAAAAGTCGCCTCGATATCAGCCTTAGCCAATAAAGTCCCAGGACCCAACTTCTTAACCCATGCCACAGCCGCATCAAATGACGTATAGACCACCGAACAAATGTCCGGATCGATACCATCATTGACCGACGCCACCTTTGGGAAAGACAAGTGATGTATAAGCCTAAACTTGTTCGGCTCTTTTTGAGGCACCAGCCCCAGCGGCGACACCCTCAAGCCAGCTAACAGCACTCCCACAAATGGCCCAACCATCCTGCCCAAGGCAACCTCCTTTGCCAACTTTTCGGAGACTACCTCCGGAAACTGTAAAGCCGACCGCAAATTTCTTTGCGGTACGACCACAGGCAATGGGTTCGATGGAATACGAAACCCCTCTGAAAAACCGTGTTTTAATAATTCCGCCGCCTATCGCCTGGGATAACTATTTAAGTACCACTCCATCCTTTCCACCCGAACTGGAGTCCGACCCTTTTGTAGCCGAGTCTGACCCTTTGTGTTTACTGCCTCTGAAGCACCGATTAGCCCCGTCGGTACCCCCGCAAGTTGTGAACTCATGCTTAAACTTGCATTTTGCTCCAAACCTGCAGTTACCTTCATTAAAGAGGAAACACAAACCTCTGGCCGACGCTGCTGACACCGTAGACTGTCCCGGTGCCCCTCCCGTATCCCCCCGAAAGGACTGCCCCTGCCGCCCCGGTGCGGTCACCCGCAACCATAAACTGATATCTTTATGGTCCCACCGAATATTAGGCCGAACCGCCTTCCTCTGCCTGAATTGCTCGTCGTACCTAAGCCACCCGGAACCACCATATACCCTGTATGCCTCCCCAATCGCATCCAGAGAGCAAAACAAGGCCGAGCAACACTCAGGCGTCTTTTCCCCAATGACACTCGCCAAGATCGCAAACGCTTGCAACCAATTGGCAAACGTACGCAGGATGAGTCTATGTCGACACTTTTCATCCTCTTCCTTTTTTTCCTCGCCCACTCATTCCCTATCCAGGTTAAACCGCTCCAAGGGAAGAAGCGATTTCAACATACTCCCCCGCCATATCCGCTCTCGAACGTCTTGCTTTAAGTGCACTCCCAACGGCCCATCAAATCACACGTACACCTCCTCTTTTGCCGCATCGCTAACCTTAGGCCTCTCTTCCTCACCCCCCACCTGTGTCTGAACCGACACAGATCCTCCCCCCCCGAGACTGTGTGTCCCCAGCTGCCACCCCCAAACCCCCACCGACCCCCCATGCCGGTAACGGAGACAAACCTGCCACCCCCAAACCTGAAACCTATCCCGCCAATCGAGTCAAAATCTGCCCCAAACCCCCCACTATTTCCCCGTGACCTCCCCGAGCCCCCACACCCCCTGGGCTACTAACCAATGTCTGTAAAGCACTCCACATGTTCTCACCTGGCTGCCTGGGTGCTGTGAACCCATCAGCCGCTGATCCTGACTCCGGACGAACGGTCCTCCCAGACGACTCCACGAATGCTCCGGCTGTGCTTGACCAGCTCGACGTCTGCACCTCAGCGGCGTCCATGGTGGGTGCGCTCCCCAACTCCTCAGCCCTCACAAACTCTTCCTGCAGTCCCAGGCCAGGAGACACCTTCCCGTGATCCCTTGGAGCCCTGCGCCCTCTAGTGGCCACTACCGGCACAGGCTTCGTCCTCCTGCTGCTCCCTCTCCCTCGCTGAGCGGATGCTTCTGCCACTAGAGGGAGCAAGGAACCCGCGACCCAGCTCCGGATCCCACGCTGCTTGCAGGTGAAGGCAGGGAAGGGGTGGCCCTGCCTCCTTCGGGGCTCCGATGCGCACCCGGATTCCTCCCACTTCTGGAGGACGGGGACGAGATGCGCCCACCATCCCCTGCCTGTGGAGGGTCCATAGAGGGGCTCCTGTGCCTGCGCCGAGCCCTGGGGGTCTCACTGGGGCTAAGGCGCGCCGGCGGCCGTACCCGCCGTGGCCGTTGTGCACCCGCCGCCTCCCCCTGCAACCACTCCGGTCCACGGGCCTCCCCTGCCGCCCGCAACCGCTCCAACATCTCCTCCACGGACTGCATGGTAGGTCCTGCCTGTACGCTTTTTCAACTCACTCTAAAATGGCCACCGGGCTAAGCCCCCCTTAAATAAAGTCCCCCCTAACTCCACCCTTACTATCCCGCCCCTCCGCTTCCTGCCTTACTTTAACCCTACACCTACCAGGCCCCTTGCACCTAAATTCTTCATGAAGGCCTACCCTTAGGGTAAACCTCTAGTCTGGCCTTACTGGACTTCTAGCACATACGTTATATGAATATAAAACTAAAGACTAATTTCAAGCCTTTGTATCAAGGGATTAACTATACGGATGGAAAATAACTAACCCGACATCTCGTAGTGGACCAGTTAGGCCCTAGTATATCCCCTTCCCTTCAAATTCGACACTGCAAAGTGTAGACTGAATATCCAAGTGCGGATGTAAGTGGAGACCTTGAAGGAAAGATTACCAAGTTGTTGCGCAGGCGTCCCGAAACAATTGTAATCGGAAAAATCCTGTGATACCTGTGCACATAGGACGAGCTCAACTCCATGAATAAAGTCCTAACGCATGCGTACTGACTATCTGGATCAAAATGCCTAAATTTTCTAAGTCCTAGCGCATGTGCGCCGAACTGTTTCAGACGCAGGCACAAAAATAAAAAAATTAAAAAATCATTAAGCAGTTACGCAGCACCTTGAACGACTGGAATCGGGAGAATCCTCTGACTCTAGCGCATATTGGGATTGCTTGTTCTTTGAACAAAGTTCGAATGCAAGCGCACTGACCACTTGGATCGGAAATGCTTAAACTTACTAAGTTTGAGCGCATGCGCGCGTAGACTTTTCGGATGCAGGCATAAAAATTCACCTTGACTGACGCCTGCGCACATTGAGATTGCTCGTCTCCCGAGACAAAGTCCGAGCGCATGCGCAGTGACTACTTGAACCGGAGTGACTACCTAACTCGAAATCCTCTAAGTCCTAGCGCATGCGTCTTTAATCCATAGATATAGACGAGAACTTCTTCCAAATTCTAACGCCTGCGCACATTGAGATTGCTCGATTCCTGAGACAAAGTCCGAGCGCATGCGCAGTGACTACTTGAACCGGAGTGCTGAAACTTTCTAAGTCCTAGAGCATGCGCCTTTAATTCATAGACACAGACGCGAACCTATTCTAAGTTCTAACGCATGCGTGTTCAATCACTGAAGCCGAAAATATCTAAGTTTTGGACGCAGGCGCGAAATAAACTATCCGATTTGCCTAGAAACTTGATACCGTGACCTAAGAGATGGATATGATTGGCCCGAATAGATATCAATCAACACGAGATGGAATTGTTACAGGCCACCAAAAGGTGAGATCCGCCCCAAGGGTATAAAGGACCTCCTATAGGAAACGCTTGTGTTGATAGTAGTTCCATTTCCCCTGTAGACGCCGCATCTAGCGGTGAAACATGTCGGGGGAGCTGCATCTTTAATACTTTAAAAAAAATTATTGTAGGGCAAACAACTGAATAGGAATACGGCGGCCTGCAGACGCCGAGCACACTTTATTACATGATAGGGGCAACGTAGATAGATTAAAAGTGCTAATAGCACAGCTACTAAGAGACTCCTAGAAAGGGGTCAGATACAATCCAAAGAAGCACCTTTTATAGGGTAATCAGCTAATAGAGTGTAGTCCAGATGACAGAATGCCTGGTGTCGGCTGACATTGCAGACATAAATTACAATGATATAGACTACACTCCGCTCTCAGAGGGATATGTAGCAATATCCTTCTGATCTACCAATAAAGTAGAGACAATATACCCTCAGCCCCAAATACAGTAGCCCTCCATACAGGGGCGTAGCTAGAAATGCATGGGCCCCATAGCAAAAAAAATGTATGCCCCCCCCCCCCTGCCATCCACAGATCCCCCTCCCCTAAATAGTGCCATCCACAGATCCCCCTCCCCTAAATAGTGCCATCCACAGATCCCCCTCCCCTAAATAGTGCCATCCACAGATCCCCCTCCCCTAAATAGTGCCATCCACAGATCCCCCTCCCCTAAACAGTGCCATCCACAGATCTCCCTCCCCTAAATAGTGCCATCCACAGATCCCCCTCCCCTAAATAGTGCCATCCACAGATCCCCCTCCCCTAAATAGTGCCATCCACAGATCCCCCTCCCCTAAATAGTGCCATCCACAGATCCCCCTCCCCTAAATAGTGCCATCCACAGATCCCCCTCCCCTAAATAGTGCCATCCACAGATCCCTCTCCCCTAAACAGTGCCATCCACAGATCCTCCTCCCCTAAACAGTGCCATCCACAGATCCCCCCTCCCCTAAATAGTGCCATACACAGATCCCCCTCCCCTAAACAGTGCCATCCACAGATCCCTCTCCCCTAAACAGTGCCGTCCACAGATCCCCCTCCCCTAAACAGTGCCATCCACAGATCCCCCTCCCCTAAACAGTGCCGTCCACAGATCCCCCTCCCCTAAATAGTGCCATCCACAGATCCCCCTCCCCTAAATAGTGCCATCCACAGATCCCTCTCCCCTAAATAGTGCCATCCACAGATCCCCCTCCCCTAAATAGTGCCATCCACAGATCCCCCTCCCCTAAATAGTGCCATCCACAGATCCCCCTCCCCTAAATAGTGCCATCCACAGATCCCTCTCCCCTAAACAGTGCCATCCACAGATCCCTCTCCCCTAAACAGTGCCATCCACAGATCCCCCTCCCCTAAACAGTGCCATCCACAGATCCCCCCTCCCCTAAATAGTGCCATCCACAGATCCCCCTCCCTAAACAGTGCCATCCACAGATCCCTCTCCCCTAAACAGTGCCATCCACAGATCCCCCTCCCCTAAACAGTGCCATCCACAGATCCCCCCTCCCCTAAACAGTGCCATCCACAGATCCCCCTCCCCTAAATAGTGCCATCAACAGATCCCCCCTCCCCTAAACAGTGCCATCCACAGATCCCCCTCCCCTAAATAGTGCCATCCACAGATCCCTCTCCCCTAAACAGTGCCATCCACAGATCCTCCTCCCCTAAACAGTGCCATCCACAGATCCCCCCTCCCCTAAATAGTGCCATACACAGATCCCCCTCCCCTAAACAGTGCCATCCACAGATCCCTCTCCCCTAAACAGTGCCGTCCACAGATCCCCCTCCCCTAAACAGTGCCATCCACAGATCCCCCTCCCCTAAACAGTGCCGTCCACAGATCCCCCTCCCCTAAATAGTGCCATCCACAGATCCCCCTCCCCTAAATAGTGCCATCCACAGATCCCTCTCCCCTAAATAGTGCCATCCACAGATCCCCCTCCCCTAAATAGTGCCATCCACAGATCCCCCTCCCCTAAATAGTGCCATCCACAGATCCCCCTCCCCTAAATAGTGCCATCCACAGATCCCTCTCCCCTAAACAGTGCCATCCACAGATCCCTCTCCCCTAAACAGTGCCATCCACAGATCCCCCTCCCCTAAACAGTGCCATCCACAGATCCCCCCTCCCCTAAATAGTGCCATCCACAGATCCCCCTCCCCTAAACAGTGCCATCCACAGATCCCCCCTCCCCTAAATAGTGCCATACACAGATCCCCCTCCCCTAAACAGTGCCATCCACAGATCCCTCTCCCCTAAACAGTGCCGTCCACAGATCCCCCTCCCCTAAACAGTGCCATCCACAGATCTCCCTCCCCTAAACAGTGCCGTCCACAGATCCCCCTCCCCTAAATAGTGCCATCCACAGATCCCCCTCCCCTAAATAGTGCCATCCACAGATCCCTCTCCCCTAAATAGTGCCATCCACAGATCCCCTCCCCTAAATAGTGCCATCCACAGATCCCCCTCCCCTAAATAGTGCCATCCACAGATCCCCCTCCCCTAAATAGTGCCATCCACAGATCCCTCTCCCCTAAACAGTGCCATCCACAGATCCCTCTCCCCTAAACAGTGCCATCCACAGATCCCCCTCCCCTAAACAGTGCCATCCACAGATCCCCCCTCCCCTAAATAGTGCCATCCACAGATCCCCCTCCCTAAACAGTGCCATCCACAGATCCCTCTCCCCTAAACAGTGCCATCCACAGATCCCCCTCCCCTAAACAGTGCCATCCACAGATCCCCCCTCCCCTAAACAGTGCCATCCACAGATCCCCCTCCCCTAAATAGTGCCATCAACAGATCCCCCCTCCCCTAAACAGTGCCATCCACAGTATCAGGTGCTTCCCCCCCCCCCAGGTGCCAGTATCAGGTCAGGTACCAACCCCCCTCCCCCATGTGCCAGTATCAAGTGCCCCCCGCTCCCCCCATGGCAGTAACAGTCGGGTATTAAAAATAATAAATAAACACTTCTACTTACCTCCTCCATGTCAGCGATGCGATGCAGCCTCTTCCTGTGTCCCTCCCTGTATTGTGTCCCGCCCTGTGCTTGTATTTCAGAAAAGGTTTCTGCTGGGATTCGAACCCACGATCTTCTGTATCAGAGGCAAAGCATCTAACCACTAAACCATAAAAACTGCCTTGCTGCTGACTGAAAAATTATGAGACTTCTACTGTTATAGCTGGCTAAGTGTACATCTATACACATGACAGCTGCTCATATATAGAGATATAGCAGAGCTGAGTGTGCTGGGATAGCTGTCATATAGAGATATAGCAGTGCTGGGTGTGTTGGGGCAGCTGTCATATGTATAGATGTACACTTAGCCAGCTATAACAGTAGAAGTGTCAAATTTTTTCAAACAGTTGCAATGCCTCCTTTATGGTTGTGAGGGTAAATGCTTTGCATCTGATACACTGATACATTGGAGGTTGTGGGTTCGAATCCCAGACACATCAGGAGACTTTAGAATACAGTAAGATTAGATCACATTAGCGAGGGGGCCTGAACATTAAGACCGCTGCTGTGAAGGGGCCCTCAACATTATGACATCGATATTTAACTAACTTGAAAATAAACTGTCGGGCCCCGAAGCAGCTGCTTCCCCGGTAGTTACGCCACCTCCTGGCTGTCTGTGTGTTTTGATAAAAAAATTAAAAAAAATAATGAATGCGGTCGGACGGGCCCCATAGCCACTGCTATGGTTGCTATGGCGATCCCTACGCCACTGCCTCCATATGTATTTTTAACACTTTCACTTTATGTTTTCGTGGCAATGTATTGTTTAATAAAGAAAGAATAAAAGTTATATTTTAAATGATAAGACCAGAAACAGGAATTTATAGTCGCAGACTATTGAAATACTAATTTTGACCTCCTGGGTACAGTGGGTCATTTGAAATATTATATAATACAGACAGACGCCTCTGAAGTAGGCCTCGGTGCTGTACTGTCTCAGGAAGTCAACGGTGAGGAGCATCCCATCGTCTTCCTAAGCCGTAAGCTCTACTCAGCCAAGACCCGGTATAGTATAGTGGAGAGAGAATCCTGGCTATTAAGTGGGCACTAGAATCTCTCCACTATTATTTATTGGGGAGAAAACTCCGCCTGGTGACTGACCACTCCCCTCTCAAGTGGAAGAGCCAGGCCAAGGACAGAAATGCCCAGGTCACCCGATGGTTTCTCTCCCTACAAAATGTAAAGTTTTCGGTGGAACACAGGGCAGGCCGGTTACAGGGAAACGCGGATGCCCTGTCCCGGGTACACTGTCTGGCATGTGTTCACCCCCTCAGGGTTGAACAACGGGGGGGTATGTGACACAGTGAGAGGTTTGGTCTGGGAAAACAGGTATTTTCCTCCCAGCATGTGCTGCTGGGCTGATTTACAGCCAGGTGAGGTCAAATACTGGACCGGATTTTAAATGTCCGGGTTTTGGCAGCACCTGGCTGTCCTTAAATAGACAGCTGGGCTCAGAAGCCAGGTCTCTGTGTTGGGATCTGGGAGCCTTGTGTCTGGATGAAGGCTTGCTACCTGTTTGGCATGAAAACAGGTTGGTGCTGCTATGGTCAAGGACTCTTTGAGGCAGAATTGTCGCCTGGTGTGAATTACCACCAACACTGCAAGGTGACTTTTTGCTTGTTTATGACTGCTTGTTTTGTCACTTGCCTAAAGTGTGAATGAAACACTGAACTGTTTGGTCCAAATAACTTAATCAAATATATAAAGCTGAGTGTATGTGTGTGTATGTCCGCTAAAGGAATCCGCACCGTCGCATTTACAGTGACGAAATTAGGCACACAGGTACATCACGTGTCCAGGAAGGTTTTAGACCAGGTCTCAGCTCTCTAGGACGTACCGTTTCTAAGATATTCCCCAAAAAATGCATTAGCCAACAGAAGCTTGGTTAGGCTACTTTCACACTTGCTCCAGTGTGATCTGGCGGGCAGTTCCGTCGTCGGAACTGCCTGCCGGATCCGCCAATTTGGATGTGACTGAAAGCATTTGTGAGACGGATCCGGATGCGGATCCGTCTCACAAATGCATTGCAAGAACGGATCCGTCTCTCCGCTTGTCATCCGTCTTGTATTTTTTTTCACATTTTTACCAGTCTGCGCATGCGCAGGCCGGAAGGACGGATCAGGCATTCCGGTATTTTGAATTCCGGATCCGGCACTAATACATTCCTATGGGGAAAATTGCATTCAGGCAAGTCTTCAGTTTTTTTTCGCCGGAGATAAAACCGTAGCATGCTACGGTTTTCTCTTTTGCCTGATCAGTCAAAACGACTGAACTGAAGACATCCTGATGCATCCTGAACTGATTACTCTCCATTCCGAATGCATGGGGATATGCCTGATCAGTTCTTTTTTGGTATAGAGCCCCTGTGACGGAACTCTATGCCGGAAAAGAAAAACGCTAGTGTGAAAGTACCCTTACATGACCATTATCAGCCAATAGAGGCTCACAGGTCCTCCAGCTTCCACATACAGTTTTACTCCAGGTTTCCATAACAACCTAGCCATTTATCTTCACTGCTGTAGGTGAGCTTTAAAGAAAATCTGTTGCAAGGATAATCACTATTGAAGTAAAGCCATGGCCTAATAGCACTTAGTACCTTATTTTAAGATGTGCCTTTGTTCCAGCAATAGATGTTTTTATCCTCTAAAAATCCAGTTAATTTGGTATGCAAATTAAATCAGTAAGGTGCCCAGAGGGGCGTCACTCTTGCAGGAAGGAGCACAGACACGTCCCCCTGCCACAATGTGTACACCCTCAAAAGACTTAAAACCCCGCCCCAGGTCCTGCTAAATCACGCCCGCTATCTGGTTAGGCCACGCCCCCTCCCACTCCTGAGCCGACGGAGATTGAAAAGAATGAAGGTAAAAATCAACTTCTGTCAGCTGCAGGGGTGAGAGGGAGGGTGACTTTCTCCCTGCAGCTTACACTCAGACAGTACAGTGCTGCTGTCTTAGAGTGAGCTGTTCAAAAGGACATCCCCCGTTCCGGTTAGGCCACGACCCCTCCCACTCCTCAGCTGACTGAGATTGAAAAAATGAAGTTAAAAATCAACTTCTAGGTCCTGATAAGCCACGCCCAGATCTGGTTAGGCCATGCTCCCTCCCACTCCTGTGCCGACTGAGACTGAAAAAAGGAAGCTGCAGAGGTGGAAGGGAGGGTGACTTTCTCCCTGCAGCTCACACTCAGACAGAACAGTGCTGCTGTCTTAGAGTGAGCTGTTCAAAAGGTCACGACCCCGATCCAGTAGAGGTCACTGTTAAGGGGGCGGGCCTTTGTGGAGGTCACTGTCAAGAGGGTGGTATGCTGTGAAAGTCACTGTTAAAGGGGAAGGCTGCTGTAAAGGTCAAAGTTAAGGGGGTGGGCTGCTGTGGATTTCCAATTTTAAGGGATGGGGCACTGTGGGGGGGGGGGCAGTGTTAAGGGGTGGGGGGCTGTGGAGGTCACTGTTTTGGGGGTGGGGTGCTATATATGTCACTGTTATAGCGGATAGTGTTGATATCTTTTAACGACACACACAAACATTAAATGAAATAGATTAAATATACCCGGGTCCTTTAGCTAGTATATACTGTATATATATTTCAATTAGTGTGAGTTTAGGTTTTTGCACGAACGCACAATCTGCGTTCGTGCATTTTGCAGAGCACTGTAGTGAATTTTTATACTACAGTTTTTGCACATATGCACGATCAGTAGTGTGCTCAGTAGCATCTGCACATTCTTGAGTTTTTTTTTTTTTTGGTGTGAAAAAAGACCTGCAGTGAGTGGTAGTTAGTTAGAATTATATACCGTATATAAATTTCAGTTAGTGTGAGTTTAGGTTTTTGCATGAACGCACCATCTGAGTGCGTGCATTTTGCAACTACTGAGCACCGATTAGTAGTGTCCATTACTGATCGCGTCTGCTCAGTTTGCACTGCAATTATTTTTTTTGCAGAAAATACTTTTTTTTTGTGCAGCAAAAACTTTTTTTGTGCAGAAAATACTTTTTTTTGCAGAAAATACTTTTTTTCTAAATTAAATTTCAAATTTATTAAAAGCCCCTTCACGTGTGAAAACACTACATACACACCCCTCACACTAAATAAAGATTTACAAATTTTACACGTCACACCCCCAATAAAATAAAAATGGCCTGTCCATCCCAATGAGTATATTCACTATTTATTAAGTATTTTAGTATGATGTCTATACAGTATTATATCCATTTTTTTGGGGGGGGCACTATGGGGTCATTTCTTACTGGCACATTATGGGGGGGCACTATAGGGGAGAGCGGCACTATGGGGCATCTGGTGGCACTATACGGGCATTATTTGGGGGCACTAACGGGAAGTGGGGGCTCTAAAGGGGCCTTTTTGATTGGCACATTATGGGGGTCACTATGGCATCTGGTGGCACTAAGGGGTCATTTTTTACTGGCACATTATGGGAGGCACTATAGTGAAGAGCGGCACTATGGGGCATTATTTGGGGGCACTATGGGGGAGTGGAGCACTAGACGGGCATCTGGTGGCACTAAGAAGGGACATTTTTTACTGGCACATTATGGGGGAGAGGAGCACTATAGGGGCATCTGCTGGGGGCACTAAGAAGGGGCATTTTTAACAGGCATATTATGGGGGACACTATGGGGAAGGGGGAGAGGAGCACTATAAGGGCATTTACCGGGGCACTATATAGAGGTATTTTATACTGGCATACATTATGGGGACATTAGGTAAACTGTGGGCACTAAGCAGGGGTATTTCATGTACTGTCATATTATAGGGAGAATTAGTACTACTAGGAGGTATTATGGGGAGCTTTACTACTACTGGGGGCTATAAGGAACATGATTACTAGTATGGGCACTATATGGGCATTATTACTTCTAAGTGTGCTCTGGCAGAGAATTATTTCTATTGGTGGGATTTTGGGGAGCACTGTTACTTTGGGGGGCACCCTGGCACAGTATCAGCTTAGCACAATTATTTTTGGGGGACATTATCTTTATACTATTAGTGTCTGGGCGCAGTTATTTTTTAGAGCACTGTGTGTCAATAATTGTTTAAGGGGGCACTATCTGTGTGGTAGCAGTATTTCCAGGGGGACTATTTCTGCAGTATAGTATTGGGGGTGGCAGGAAAGGGTGTTCAGAAGATGATGGAACACTGGGACACTAATGTCTGTTTGTCAATCTCTGCAGAGACGGGAGATGGCTGAAAAATCATCTGGTCTGAATGGAGAAGATAAAGAAAGAGAACGTCTACAACAAAGGTGACATCACTGGATGTAAGAGGTATGTGGCGCTATGTAGGAGAGGAGATGCTCCGGCTCCTACCCCTGCCATTTGCAGAAGGAGGATTCAGAGCTGGGTGAGGACGGCCAAAGCGGGCAGCAGGCCACAGGCAGGTGGCAGATGGTGGGGGGGAACCACAGGCCTTGAGCAGGATCATGGGAGGGAGGAGAGCGGAGGAGCTTCCTGCATCATCCCCTGAAGACGCTGTGTAACAGCGAAACATGTCGGGATGCAGGGTGTATGAGAGTTAGCGTTTTTAGGCAGTGATACGCGGAAAAGCTCTAATAATAGCGTTAATAAAGATAACTTTATAGCAGCAGCGAACCATAGGGCTTAGACTTGAATAGATGCAGTCAGCCTAGAAGGCAGTGGCTATAAGGAGGGCATAGGAGATGGAGAGAGATTGAGTGTATATAGGCATATGATAAAAAGTGAGAGGAGGAATGTACATAGGAGATAGAGAGAGACTGACATGAAGTGAAAGGAGGAACGTATCAATAAGAAAAATAATAGGTGTTACTACCATTGCACCAGTGCACCAGCACGATATATGTCCCTATGTATAAGGGAATGGAAATAGTTAATAGATTGTGACGCTCCTATAACATATTGTCTCCCCAGTGAGGGTAATAAATAATGGAATAATTTCCCCTCACCCTCCCTCCTCTCCCCCCATTTTCCCCCCACTCCCTCCTCCTGTTCTCAATAGGTGCCACACATGAATAGGAGAAAAAAGAGCCATAACAATAAAAGGGTCGCAGTAAATGCTATGTACTACTATAAGAATATATGTTAATAAAAGCAAAGTATCTAGAGCCATTCCGCATCATTGATAGTTTTAAACACGTCTGTAGCATAGTAATAACACGAATATATGAATAAAAGGACAGTATTTATTAAAAAATAAAATAAAAGTGAAGTTTTAAAAGAAAAAACAGTACTTGATCCAAGAACGTAAATAGGTCCTTTGGGACCACCAGTTAGCAAATGTAAAGTCTAAAACGTTGACAAGTACTGTGAGGTCAAAAGCTCTAAAAATTTGTCCACAATGAGACACTCCCTATCTCTCCACGATTTCAGTAAATTTACATGATATACCTGTTCTGGCTTCCGCCGGCCTGGCTGGGATATCTTGTAATTCACTGGCCCTACCTTCTCTTTCACCTCGGAGGGACCTTGCCACCGTGCCAAAAACTTACTGTCAATGGTGGGGACTAGCACCAGTACCCGGTCACCCGGGTTAAATGTCCGGACCTGGGCACTCCGGTTGTATACCCGGCTCTGTGCCAGTTGGGCGGCCTCCATGTGTTCCCGGACGATTGGTAGGACTGTCTCGATGCGGTCCTGCATCTTTTCTATATGCTCTATAATACTCTTGTGTGGGGTGGGCTGTTGCTCCCACGCCTCTTTAGCGATGTCCAGCAACCCTCTTGGCCGTCGACCGTACAATAGCTCGAAGGGCGAGAATCCCGTAGAGGCCTGGGGCACTTCTCGCACTGCGAACAATACGTACGGCAGCAACAAGTCCCAATCCTTTCCATCTTTGGCTACGGTTCTTTTAAGCATAGTTTTTAGGGTTTTGTTAAAGCGCTCCACTAGTCCGTCGGTTTGAGGATGGTATACGGACGTGTGTAACCGTTTAACCCCTAAAAGCTTGCAGAGCTCCCTCGTCACCTTAGACATGAAGGGTGTCCCCTGGTCGGTCAGGATCTCTTTTGGAATCCCCACTCTTGCGAACATGCCCATGAGTTCTTTAGCTATGAGCTTAGCTGAAGTATGACGTAGTGGGATCGCTTCAGGATATCTGGTGGCATAGTCTAAGACCACCAAGATATGCTGGTGCCCTCTGGCCGACTTGTTTATGGGGCCTACCAGATCCATCCCTATTCTTTCGAAGGGGACCTCAATGATGGGCATGGGTACTAGGGGACTGCGATAGTGGGGTTGGGGGCTCGTCATCTGACACACTGGACAGGATTGGCAAAACCTTTTGACCTCCTCATAAACCCCGGGCCAATAGAACCTTTGCAGAATCCGCTCTTGGGTTTTTTTTTCGCCCAAATGTCCTCCCAGCACGTGGGAGTGGGCCAAGTCCAGTACCACACGGCGGTATGGCTGGGGTACCACCAGCTGCTCCACTACCTCGTGCTGCACTTTGTCCACCCTATACAGCAGGTCCTGGTTAAAAGCCAAATGGGGAAACACCGAGTCGGCCCCTGGGTGCTGAGCCACCCCATTTACCACTGTCACCCCTTCCCTCGCCCGCAATAATGTCGGATCCTGGAGCTGGGCGGTCCCGAACGTGTCACGGGATACCTCCAGGTCCGGGATGGACGGGGTTTCCACGGATTCGCCTGCCAACACCTCTAGGGGAAACCTATCGGGATGGCACTCTACAGGTGATGTGGTGACCCCTACGGCTGGTATCCCCGCATCGGGATCCTCGGGCACTGGGCCAGATTGTCATCTGTCCCTAAGGGAAGGCATATCGCTCTTCCATAGAGTCCAGAATAAAGGAAAATCCCTTCCCAGTATGGCGGCATAAGGGATTTGGCGTCCCACTCCGACGACATGCTGCACCTCTTTGCCCAACACGGACATGGTAACCCTGGCAGTGGGGTACTCCCGGCGATCCCCATGGATACAGACAATGGACAGGGTTTGCTTCTCTGGGAGTGTCTCAGACACTAAGGACTCATGCACTAGGGTTACCAGGCTCCCAGAGTCCAGCAAAGCATTAATCGGATGCCCATCGATCAAGACTTGGCACAGAGGTGGCATATCGGCGTCCGGCCAGGCATCTGCGGTACATACAGGCCGGGCAAAGAAAGAGGACCGGCGAGCGAACCCGCAGTCCATGGGTTCAGGTGTTTGAGGACAGTTCGCTGCCCTATGTCCCAGGCCGTGGCAGTGCCAACATTGAATCCCCGTGGTCCCTCCCCGGTCTCTCTTCCCTGGAGTAGGACTAGCCTTCTCCCCCCTTTGTGGTTGGGTCCCTTTTTCCGGATCCCTAGCCTGAGAGGGAGCCTGACGGGATTCCCGTACCTGCGTTGAGTCCCGCACCAAGTCCTGGGTCGCCACATACCTCTCGACTAGGCTTAATAACTGATCCAGGTTGCCGGGGTCTCCCTGACCAACCCAGCGCTGTATGGCCCTTGGCAGGGTCCGCACCAAACGATCGACCACCACCCGTTCCACCATCTGCGAGGGGCTCAATGTCTCAGGCTGCAGCCATTTTTTTACTAGGTGTAACAGGTCATAGGCCTGGGACCGAGCAGGCCGGGACTCAGAGAAGGCCCACTGGTAGACTCGATGTGCACGCACATTGGTATTAACCCCAAGACGAGCCAACACCTCCCCCTTCAGCCTCTTATAGCTCTTGGCTTCCTCCTGACTGAGGTCGAAGTAGGCCTTTTGTGCGTCTCCCACTAAAAATGGTGCTACTACTTCGGCCCACTGTTCTGCAGGTAACCTTTCCTGTTCCGCAGTGCGTTCGAAGACCATCAGGAACGCCTCAATATCATCCTCGGGGCCCATCTTTCTTAACGCTGAGCGCACCTTATCCCGGGCAGCAGGTAGGACTGCGGTTCCCCCTGGGATGGCTTGTTGTTGTAACACACGCATGGACTCCTGCATAGTCGCCAGTTGCTGGGCCAGTAGACTATTCAACTGCCGCTGGTCTCTCAGGGCTTCCTCATGTCTCCGAGTAGCCTCCTCATTACTTTTCACCAAGTGTCTAATGGCTTCCTCCATCTTATCTGGAGCCACAAAACTTGCCGGCTTAATATATGACATACAGTTCAAACAACACAATTTTTCGGCCTCACTGCTGTTTGCCCGCTGAAGCCACCAATTGTGGGGATCCGCTCTGGTAGGCAGTGGTAGCGAGTGCAGTATAGAGGCATCACAGACCGGTCTTGGTGTAAAACACAATGCTTTGTTTATTCACACGGTGCATATTTGTGAAAGACGGTGCAGTTCATAGGGAGGGTGGTCACACACAGCAAAATAATAGTTCAAACACAGCAAGTCCCTGCTGCAGGCTACTTGAGGCCTGTTTCAGTCACATAAAGCAAAGTCTATTTAAAGCCAGGAGTAATGTCACCTTTTCTCCTTGGTGAAGTAAGTCCATGGGTCCGGCTCCGAGCCACAGGACACGGATCCCTCCTGGCTTCAGCTGCGGGTCCCTGCACACTCCTTTACAGGCCTCAGCACGCAGCCCAGCTCACCTCCACTCCTCACTCTCACAGCCAGAGAACACAGAAGCTCCACACTGTGCACCACACCCTTGTTGCTGGTCAGGTTTTAACCCTTCCCTGCAAAACCTGGTCTGGACAGTGGGGAGACAGGCACCCGCCCGCATATCTGCCTGCTCCCAATAAGAGCCGGCCCGGATCCGTTGTTAACAGCGTAACCGCTGCAAAATGCACTTTTCCGGCTCTTACTCCAGCGGGGCCAGGACCCCCGCTGGCACGTACCTCCCGTTTACCACCACCCCAGGTACTCTCCTACACAGCATACCCCTATTCAGGTCCCTAACTGCCAGAGGTACTGTGGCTTGCGGAACAGTGCACAAAAATCAGAGAGGCCTCTCTAGATCCTTGATAGGGAAACCACTGAGGATGGGTGAAAGTAGGAATCTCCTCCATGATACTGTAACATGCTGGTGGTTAAGTACAAGGACAAGAGGGACTGTGGCAGGTGTAGCACTATGAAGTGCCTTTTGCGCTGTAGCATTAGAAGAATTTTGATATCTCTGACTTTTAGTCTAACCAGACTGTATTATTCTGTAATTCCTCTAGCGCAGGGATGCCCAACCTGAGGCCCTTCAGCTGTTGCAAAACTACAACTCCCAGAATGCCAGGACAGCCTACAGCTATCAGCGTATATCAGGACATGCTGGGAGTTGTAGTTTTACAACAGCTGGAGGGCCGCAGGTTGGACATCCCTACTCTAGCGCCATTCTATGGAAACAGTAGGTTTAAAGAGCACACCAAATGCTTGAAATAAGGATACTAGACCTATAGGGTTATCTAGGGAAAGACATTTCTCATTGATTAACCTAACTACCCCCAGCCTTCTTTGGTAATACTAATTCTATTGGTCCTACCTAATGTTTATCCTATCTATAATAGGAGTATTTTGTAGAGTATCTATCTCGTATAGGATATCACCTGAGCAAACTGGTTTTTGCTCTGTAACCCAGTTAACAATAAAGGTATAGTTTTAATAAGCACGCTAGTTTCTACTTTTTTCTAAAATTTATTTGGTACGTGTAGTTTATCCTTATTATCTTCCCAGTCTTTCTTCAATTTGTATATCTTAGGTCTAACTAATAGATCACTTGCAGTATGCAGTTAGCAGTGACTATTTGCAGATTGTTTGAGTATGATCTGGTATGGTTGTATGCAATTTGGATTGCAATATTGAATTTGAATTTGCAATTGCTTATGATCTGGTATGGGCAGTTTGCAGTTTGTATGCAATTTGGATTGCAATTGGTGGAATTATTTTGGCCTCTCTGCTTCCATAAAACACAGCTCTGGAGTGAATGTCTGTTCAGCTCCTCTCCTCTGGTGTAATGATTCTAGCAGCTCCTGCTAGGGGAATTTCCCATCCAGGCTGTGTGTGAGGCTGGCTGTAATTGGTCAAACATCCTGCTATGTGTGAGGCTGGCTGTGATTGGTCAAGACTCCTGCCCAGAAACAACAGTTTAACTCTATGTTTTCTGTTGTGTCTGCTGTGTCATTGAGCTTACCTGACATTCATATAATGAATCTTAAAGGCATATTATCTTTTCTGCTTCTGTGAACACAATATATAACAGTTATATGACATCCAAACATGAAGTCACTGTAAATAACTCTGCTTTTGTCTTTAACACACAAACATAGGAACTGTATTAAGGTTATTGGCAGGTCTAGCTGTATAAACATATAAGCTGTATTAGCAACCTAGGACAGGTCTTAGCTGACCAGCTACACTTCCACCAAAATTACCTATAATTCTATGTTCTTAGTGGTAGGACCTAAACATGACTTTAGGGAATTTTCCATCAGGTTCTCAACATCCAAATGTCTTTTATCACTCTCAAGTTTTGCAAGTCTCTTATCCAACTCTCCCACCTTGGACTAAAATTTTCAGGTATTCTGTCTACATAATTCTTGTAGTATTTATTTTGCTCTGAGGATTACTGGGGCCAAGAATCCTAATGTATCATATATGGAAGTCACTGAGGAAAGAATGGTACGTCTAGTTGCAACTTTCTCTTCAAAGCATGGAGCTTTGGGGCTGTTTTGCTTCTACAGGTAAAAGGAAGCTTCAGCGTGTGCAAGGTACCATGAATTCTCTTCAGTACCAGGAGATATTGGATGAAAATGTGATGCAGTCCGTCACAAACCTGAGGCTTGGGAGACGTTGGACCTTTCAACAGGACAATGATCCCAAGCATACCTCCAAGTCCACTAGAGCATGGTTGCAGATTAAAGGCTGGAACATTTTGAAGTGACCATCGCAGTCACCAGACTTAAATCCGATTGAGAACCTCTGGTGGGACTTAAAGAAAGCAGTTGCAGCGCGCAAGCCTAAGAATGTGACTGAACTGGGCTTTTGCCCATGAAGAATGGGCGAAGATACCCGTAGATTGCTGCAAGACACTTGTGTCAAGCTATGCTTCACGTTTAAAAGCTGTTATAACTGGAAAAGGATGTTGTACTAAGTACTAAGATTGAATGTCACTTGAGGGTTGAATAAAACTGATAATGATGTGAGCACAGAAAAGACATTTGTGGTTATTTCATTATAAATGTTATGTTATATTTGTCTGACTTACAAGTGCCTCTTTGATTTAATTGTAAACAAGATGACTGAAATGATCAAAATCAATGTCAAACTGGCCAAAACACTCATTTTCAGTGGGGGTTGAATAATTTTGAACACAACTGTATGTCTGCAAAGTCGGATTCAAGGATCTTGATTACTTTTGCTGGACTTACAGTTGGTAACTCTTGGACAGATATTCGATGACACAATCCTGTCACCTGTCTTGAGTTTGCGATCTGCTGTTTTCCTCCAACAACACCCCATCCTAGATCAGTTTGAACAGCATAGGGTTCACCCTTTTCTCCTGTGATTACCTTTCGTGGTACCAAAGCTTCGGGACAATCATAGCCTATCAACAGTCCAACACCAAACTCCTTCAGCGGGGACATTTCATGGGATATGACAGATAGGTGCGCCCATTTATTGGCTGTTTCACAGGTAGGTATGGAATTTCGATCTAGAGGTATATCGTCTTTTGTATAGGCTGGAGGTAGATCTAATGTGAAGTTTGAATGATGTCCTCTAACTCTCAGTCCTTTTACCCTTTGACTGTTCACTAATGTGTCTCTCCCCGTCATTGTGGTAAGTTTGAGCTTCACTGGTTCTGTAGACACTTGTAATTTCTTGCAGATTTCTCGATCAATGAAGGTGACGTCACTCGGGCATCCAGTAGCGCATAGGCGTATACCTTCTTGTTCCTCCTTTTAGGATTTGAAATGCAAACTGGTACAACCATTGATTGTCACGAGGGTGTCGAGGACCACGCCTGACTCCGTTATACCCGGGGTCAGGAAGTCGCAGCGGTTGGCTGCACGCTCTATTTAAGATAGGGCTGTTTTCCTTATGGTAGCTTTCTGGGTTTGCTTAGCAAACCCTTTTGGCTCACTCAGGGATCCGTAGCTCCTTCTCCTCAGCTGTTCCTTGTCCAGCACTCCCAGACCTCCTTATATTTCTCTCTCACACTTCTCTGGTTGCCAGAGATAGAGCTTCCTGCCTGGACATCTATTCTGACCTTCTGGAGCTGTGTTGCTGCGTTCGCTGGTAGTTGGTCCAGTACGCTACCCTCCAGATCCCTGTTGGACCTTTTTGGTTTATTGTGGTCGCCCACCTGGGTGTATGTGTTTGTATGTTTTGTCTGTCCTCTCCCTGGTGTTTCCCTCTTAGTGATAGTGGTGTGGACTAGCGATCCCACTGGCCTGTTCACTATCCAGGGCTCATATTAGGGAAAGCCAGGGTTTAGGCACGCGATCGCCGCACGGGTGAGGAACCCGTCTAGGGACGTCAGGGCAGTCAGGTGCCAGCCGCAAGGTGAGTTAGGGGTCACCACCTTTCCCTCTCCCTTGGGCAGGGCTTTCCCTGTTTTCCTCCCTGTGCGTGACGTCGGTCATTACATTACCTCTGGCCATTATTTTGTGTAGGTAAAAAAAAAAAAAAAAAAAAAAAATTTTTTACCTACTTAGAATCCAGTATGGATCAAATTGCTGCTCTGTCCAAACAATTTCATGGCCTGTCTTTGGAGGTGGTAGGATTGAAGGCGTCGGTCCTCCAGCAACAGCAGCAATTACAACTGACTGCAAGCCCAGCAGTTGCTACTGGTAACCAGGTTGTTGCGGAACCCAAGGTCCCTTTCCCTGACAGATTTTCTGGGGGAAGGGACAAGTTTTTGACATTCCGTGAGGCCTGTAAGTTATATTTTAAACTGCGCCCTTACTCCTCTGGTAATGAAGATCAGCGGGTGGGGGTTGTTATTTCCCTGCTGCAGGGGGATCCGCAGTCCTGGGCGTTCTCTTTACCTACTGATTCCCAGGCTCTTCGGTCAGTGGATGAGTTTTTTGGGGCCTTTGGTCTCATATATGATGACCCTGACCGAGTCGCCCTGGCTGAATCAAGATTACGGAGACTCTTACAAGGAGAGCGGCCGGTAGAGGAGTATTGCTCTGAATTCCGTAGGTGGGCTACGGATACCCAATGGAACGACCCGGCTCTCAGGAGTCAGTTCTGCTCTGGGTTATCCAAAAGGGTTAAGGATGCGCTTGCATTATATGAGACCCCCTTTTCCCTTGATGCGGTTATGTCCCTTTCTATCCGAATAGATAGACGCCTTAGGGTCAGGTTGAAAAAAACGGAGCAATTGGTAACCCCTCCCAAGCAGCAGTTAGTCTGTACGGACTTAGACGAGCCTATGCAGCTAGGAGGAACTACTCGTCAGGTCCGTCCTCCTGAGGCTCGCCGTAGGCGTGGGGTTTGTTTTTTTTGTGGGGAGAGGGGTCATTTCATTAATGTCTGTCCTTCTTTCCTCAGAAACAAAAGACCGTCGGAAAAACTACTAACCCCAGGCTGTGTGGAGGATGTCAGCCGGGGGGTATACGTTTCCTCCATACGTACATCGCAATTTGTGTTGCCAGCGGTTATTATTTTTGGTGATAAGACGGAGACTATTTCTTTCTTTCTAGACAGTGGAGCAGGGGTAAATTTGATAGATGCCCATTTTGCCCGCACTTTGGGTTTGTCTCTCTGTACTTTACAGAGACCCATTCCCATATTCGCTATTGATTCTGCTCCCCTGTCTCAGAGAAACCTCACGCACATGGTTCATAATTTACACCTTCGGGTAGGGGACCACCATAACGAGATGCTTTCAGGTTATGTTCTGGAGGGGCTTCCCACTCCGGTAGTGCTGGGTCTTCCCTGGTTGGTAGCGCACAATCCAGTGGTGGATTGGCAGGCCAGGGAGATATTGGAGTGGAGTGAGCAGTGCAGAGAAAATTGCTTAAATAGCAATTGCTTAGTCGCCTCCATAACTACCCTACCTACATTTATTTCGGACTTTGAGGATGTTTTTTCTGAAAAGGGTTGTCAGAAGTTACCACCTCATCGTCCTTATGATTGCCCGGTTAACCTTATTCCCGGCGCAAAATTACCCAAGACCAGGTAATATAATCTTTCGGGTCCAGAGAGACAAGCCATGAAAGATTATATCTCCGAGAGCTTGGCTAAAGGACACATCAGACCCTCTTCTTCACCCGTGGCTGCAGGGTTTTTCTTCGTTAAAAAGAAAGATGGGGGCCTGCGTCCTTGCTTAGATTTTCGCGAATTAAATCAGATAACCATCCGAGACCCATACCCTCTTCCTCTCATTCCTGACCTGTTTAATCAGATTGCGGGTGCTAGGTGGTTCTCCAAACTTGATCTTAGGGGTGCCTACAATCTGATTCGTATTAAGGAGGGGGATGAGTGGAAGACAGCGTTTAACACCCCTGAGGGGCATTATGAAAATCTAGTTATGCCTTTCGGTCTGACCAATGCTCCTGCCGTCTTTCAACATTTCGTTAATGACATTTTTAGTCATCTAATCGGCAGGTTTGTGGTAATATACCTAGATGATATTTTAATTTATTCGTCCTATCTGAAAACACATGAGGTGCATGTCAGACAAGTACTGCAGGTCCTACGGACGAATGAATTATATGCTAAAATTGAAAAATGTGTCTTCGCCGTTCAGGAGATACAATTCCTGGGTTATTTTTTATCTGCGTCAGGTTTCCGTATGGATCCTAGGAAGGTCCAGGCAATTTTAGATTGGGATCTTCCTGAGAACCTCAAAGCACTACAACGGTTCTTGGGCTTCGCGAATTTCTATAGGAAATTCATTAAAAATTATTCACTTATTGTAAAACTGCTTACTGACATGACTAGGAAGGGGACTGATTTTTCTAAATGGTCTGACGTCGCTAAAGTTGCTTTTTCCTCTCTAAAAGAGAGGTTTACCTCAGCACCTGTACTGGTCCAACCTGATGTCTCTCAGCCTTTTATTGTTGAAGTCGATGCGTCAGAGGTGGGAGTGGGAGCTGTATTGTCTCAGGGTCCGTCTCCTGGCAAATGGCGTCCTTGTGCTTTCTTTTCTAAAAAACTATCTGCAGCAGAAAAGAACTACGATATTGGCAATAGGGAACTATTAGCTATTAAACTTGCGTTTGAGGAGTGGCGTCATTTCTTAGAGGGGGCAGTCCACCCCGTCACTGTAATTACGGACCACAAAAATCTTCTGTACCTCGAATCAGCTAAGCGTCTCACCCCCAGACAGGCTAGGTGGTCGCTATTTTTTACCAGGTTTAACTTTGTGATTACCTATCGTCCTGGGGCAAAGAACACCAAGGCTGATGCACTATCTCGTTGTTTCCCTGGAGGGGGTAATGTGAGTGATCCGGTACCCATTCTTCAAAGAGGAGTGGTTGTTTCTGCGGTACACTCTGTTTTGGAGGGGAAGGTGTTAGAGGCCCAGGGGGACGCCCCGGTCTCTTGCCCCTCAGAGAAATTGTTTGTACCGTTGAACTTACGTTTCGAATTATTAAAGGAACATCATAATTCGGCACTTGCTGGGCACCCGGGTAGTAAAGCAACCTTGGAACTATTGTCTCGTCGTTTTTGGTGGCCAAGGTTGCGTCAGGATGTATTGGATTTTGTGTCTTCTTGTTCTACCTGTGCGCGCGCAAAAGTTTCACATACACGTCCTGCAGGGTCTCTATTACCACTCGTCATTCCCAATAGACCGTGGACACATCTGTCAATGGATTTTATCACTGACTTACCTTTGTCTGCGGGTAAAACAGTTATTTTGGTAGTAGTGGACAGGTTTAGCAAAATGGTACACTTCATTGCGTTACCCGCACTACCTAATGCTAAGACTCTTGCTCAGGTATTCGTCAGTGAAATTGTGAAGCTTCACGGGGTCCCCTCCGATGTTGTTTCGGATCGGGGTACCCAGTTTATTTCTAAATTTTGGAAAGCTTTTTGTTCTCGTTTGGGGGTACACTTGTCCTTTTCCTCTGCTTTCCATCCTCAGTCGAATGGACAGACTGAGCGTACCAACCAAAACCTTGAGACATATCTAAGATGTTTTGTGTCTGAAAACCAAGAGTTGTGGTCATCATATTTACCGTTAGCTGAGTTTGCCATAAATAATCGTCGTCAGGAATCCACTGGCAAGTCACCATTTCTTGGTGCATATGGTTTTCATCCCCAATTCTGTACTTTCAAAGAGGGGGGGTCTTCTGGGGTTCCCGAAGAGGAACGGTTTTCGTCATCTCTTTCATCGGTATGGCAGAAGGTGCAAGCTAACTTGAAAAATATGGGAGGTAAATACAAATGCATGGCTGATAAGAGACGGTCACCAGGTCCGGACCTAGGAGTGAATGACTATGTGTGGTTGTCTACTAGGAATATTAAATTGAAGGTTCCCTCTTGGAAACTGGGTCCTAGGTTTATTGGCCCTTACAAAATTGTAGCCATCATCAACCCCGTGGCTTTTCGCCTGGAGTTACCTCAGACTTTTAAAATTCATAATGTTTTTCATAAGTCGTTACTCAAAAAATATGTTCCACCTCTAGAACCATCACCGCTGCCACCCCCTCCTGTTGTCGTGGATGGTAACCTAGAATTTCAGATATCCAAAATTGTTAATTCTCATCGGGTCCGCCGCTCTCTTCAATATCTGGTGCATTGGAGAGGTTACGGTCCCGAGGAAAGAATGTGGGTTCCTGCGTCTGAGGTAAACGCCGACAGGTTAGTTCGGGTTTTTCATGCCTCTCATCCTGGGAGACCTGGTCCTGAGTGTCCGGAGGCCCCTCGTAGAGAGGGGGGTACTGTCACGAGGGTGTCGAGGACCACGCCTGACTCCGTTATACCCGGGGTCAGGAAGTCGCAGCGGTTGGCTGCACGCTCTATTTAAGATAGGGCTGTTTTCCTTATGGTAGCTTTCTGGGTTTGCTTAGCAAACCCTTTTGGCTCACTCAGGGATCCGTAGCTCCTTCTCCTCAGCTGTTCCTTGTCCAGCACTCCCAGACCTCCTTATATTTCTCTCTCACACTTCTCTGGTTGCCAGAGATAGAGCTTCCTGCCTGGACATCTATTCTGACCTTCTGGAGCTGTGTTGCTGCGTTCGCTGGTAGTTGGTCCAGTACGCTACCCTCCAGATCCCTGTTGGACCTTTTTGGTTTATTGTGGTCGCCCACCTGGGTGTATGTGTTTGTATGTTTTGTCTGTCCTCTCCCTGGTGTTTCCCTCTTAGTGATAGTGGTGTGGACTAGCGATCCCACCGGCCTGTTCACTATCCAGGGCTCATATTAGGGAAAGACAGGGTTTAGGCACGCGATCGCCGCACGGGTGAGGAACCCGTCTAGGGACGTCAGGGCAGTCAGGTGCCAGCCGCAAGGTGAGTTAGGGGTCACCACCTTTCCCTCTCCCTTGGGCAGGGCTTTCCCTGTTTTCCTCCCTGTGCGTGACGTCGGTCATTACATTGATGTGCCGTTGCTTTCTCCTTGCCTCACTCTGCAAGAGAATACCGATACTTTCTTTCCTTCCTCAGTATCTTTAGGTATTGAGGATTTATCCTTCTTTGGAGGTTCTTCATGTAGTGGTGTAGGATGGCGTACTTTGCAAATGCTGCATGTGGCCTTTTTCTTACACTCCTTAGTAGGGTAGAGTGAACCCGAACTGTAAAGTTCGGGTTCGTTCCGAACTTTAGGGTTTTTTGTACCCGGACCTGAACCCGAACATTTTCGTAAAAGTTTGGGTTCGAGTTCGGTGTTCAGCGATTTAATGGCGCTATTTGAAAGGCTGCAGGGCAGCCAATCAGCAAGTGTTTAACTAGTGTGCCCTTAGAAGCCATCACAGCCATGCCTACTAATGGCATGTCTGTGATTGGCCAAGTGCAGCATGTGACCCAGCCTCTATATAAGCTGGAGTCACGTAGCCTCGCACGTCACTCTGCTCTTACTAGTTGTAGGTATAGGATGCTGCTGCTGTGAGGGAGAGATTAGGAAAGACTCTGATATCTGCACTTGGTGTGCAATGCAACATTTTTGTACCCTGCCCTGAGCCCAGTGAGACTGAAAAAAAAGTTTTAATCCATCTGTTAGGTGGGCGTCGGCGGCCATTTTGTGCAACAGCAGTGCACCAGCACTGCATATGTGCCAGGGACAATCATTTAATCCTGTTCTTGTAGTTCAGTGGCCGACATATACCCATTTCTGTAAAGTACCCCTGTGCTGCATTTCTGAGAGCGAAATATAATCAGTTAAATCCATCTGTTCCATTGTGGGGTGACATATTAATTTTTTTTGTTGTAAAGTACCTCTGAGGCCTGCACTGCATATGTGACAGGCAGGCACGTAAATTCAGCAAATCCATCTGTTCCATTGTAGGGGTGACATTGCCACTATTTTTTAAGTAAAAAACCCCTGTACTTAATTTGTGAGATTAAAATATAATCTCAGTTAAATCCATCTGTTTTATTTATGGTTAAAGAAACCTTTTTTTTTGGCAATAAAGTACCTTTTTGCCCTGTACTGCATTTCTGACAGTCTAATAAAACCACCAAATACTGCAGTTACATTTTTTGGTGAAAAATTTAAATTTTTGTTGCTAGAAAGTACATTTTCAGCCTACGCTGTGTTCCTGTCAGTCAAATAAAACCATTAAATACTGCTGTTACATTTTTAGGTATCGATTTCCCATTTTTGGGTGTAAAGTACCTCTGAGGCCTGCACATATGACAGGCAGGCACATAAATTCAGCAAATCCATCTGTTCCATTGTAAGGGTGACATATCCACCATTTTTTAGGTAAAAAACCCCAGTGCTTCATCTGTGAGAGTAAAATATAATCTCAGTTAAATTCATCTGTTTCATTTAGGGTTAAAAAAAAACCACCTTTTTTTGGGGCAATAAAGTACATTTTTGCCCTGTGCTGCATTTCTGACAGTCCAATAAAACTGCCAAATACTGCAGTTACATTTTTTGGTGAAAAATTCAAATTTTTGTTGCTATAAAGTACATTTGCGGCCTACGCTGCGTTCCTGTCAGTCAAATAAAACCATTAAATAAATACTGCTGTTACATTTTTGGGCTTCAAATTCCCATTTTTGGGTGTAAAGTACCTCTGAGGCCTGCACATGTGACAGGCAGGCACATAAATTCAGCAAATCCATCTGTTCCATTGTAGGGGTGACATATCTACCATTTTTTTGTATAAAAAAACCCCTGTGCTTCATCTGTGAGAGTTAAATATAATCTCAGTTAAATCCATCTATTTCATTTAGGGTTAAAAAAAAAAACTTTTTGGGGGCAATAAAGTACCTTTTTGCCCTGTGCTGCATTTCTGGTAATTAAAGAAATACAGTTAAATCCATCTGTTTCATTGTGTGTGAAAACTATTTTTTTTTTTGGGCAATAAAGTACCTTTGCTGTCTGCACTGCATAGCAGACCGGGCAATAGGTTTAAAAAAACTCGTCTGTTCCATTGTTGGGTGACATTAACCCATTTTGGCTGTCAAAAAAAACCTGTTCTGCATTGTTCACAAGGAACTTAATTTAGTATAAACGTCTGTTACTTCGGTGGGTGACCGCAAAAAATGAGGAGAGTGTCAAACAAGGGACGTGGCCCAGGTTGTGGTGGTGCTAGTGTTGGTGTAGCTCCTCTTGTAGGGAGAAGACGTGGTTGATCTGTGCCAGCTACAAGCCCAAGTGAAACACCTTCCTCAGGTGCGAGTAGGCGACAGAACCTTCAGCGTTATTTGGTAGGGCCGAATGCGGCTCTACGAATGGTGAGGCCAAAACAAGTACAAACGATAGTAGATTGGGTGGATGACAGTGCCTCCAGTTCCTTCACATTGTCTCCCACCCAATCCCCTGCTGAAAGATCAGAGTTGGCAACTGCAGCCCATGGCCATCAGTTTTTCACCTCACCCCCTTGCAAATCAGCCGAGCAGTCTGAGCCCCAAGTCATGCAGCAGTCTCTTCTGCTTTTTGATGATTCTGCTGGCAGGATTTCCCAGAGCCATCCACATAGCCCTGCCCCAGAAGTCGAAGAGATTGAGTGTACCGATGCACAACCAATTATGTTTCAGGATGAGTACATGGGAGGACCACCGCAGCACATCTCGGATGATAACGAAACACAGGTGCCAACTGCTGTGGGTTTCTGCAGTGTGCAGACCGATAAGGAGGGCATGGGTGGAAGATGATGTGGAGGACGATGAGGTCCTCGACCCCACATGGAATCAATGTTATGCGAGTGACCTGTCTAGTTCGGAGGAAGAGGCGGTGGTCGCACAGAGCCACCAGCACAGCAAAAGAGGGAGCAGGGTGCAAAAGCGGAGCGGCCGTCCCCTAGACAGTACACCTGCTACTGCCCAGTGCCCACCGCACCAAGGGACCGAGCACACCAAAGTCAGCTCCAATGAGTTCCCTGGCGTGGCAGTTCTTCAGACAATGTGCTGACGACAAGACACGAGTGGTTTGCACACTGTGCAATAAGAGCTTGAAGCGAGGCATAAACGTTCTAAACCTGAGCACAACCTGCATGACCAGGCATCTAAGTGCAAAGCACAAGCTGCAGTGGAGTAGACACCTCAAAAACCAAGAAAGGTCTCTGGCTCCTCCTGCTTCCTCTTCTGCTGCAGTCTCGGCCTCTTCATCCCCCTCTAAAAGTGACAGTGGCACCTGGCACCCCGCAAACAGAGGATCTGCCAGCAACGCCACCACCTGGGTCACCAAGCATCTCCACAATGTCACATGGAAGCATTCAGCTGTCTATCTCCCAAACACTGGAGCGAAAGAGGAAGTACCCCCCTACCAACCCGTGATCCCTGGCCTGAATACCAGCATTTCTAAATTACTGTCCTTTGAAATGCTGTCATTCCGTCTGGTGGAGACGGAGAGTTTTAAAAGCCTTATGGTGGTGGCTGTCGCACAATACGTCATGCCCAGCCACAACTACTTTACCAGGTGAGCCATCCTTTCCCTGCACAACCAAGTGGGGGACAAAATCAGGTGTGCACTGCGCAACGCCATCTGTGGCAAGGTCCACCTAACTACGGATGCGTGGACCAGTAAGCACGGACGTTATATCTCCCTAACAGCACACTGGATAAATGCAGTGGCGGCTGGGCCTGAGGCGGATAGCAGTTTGGCGCATGTCCTTCCACCACCGACGATTGCAGGGCGTTTCTCTTTGCCTCCTGTTGCTTCCTCCTCCTTCTCCGCTTCCTCATCGTCTACGGCCTCCTCATCCGGTCAGCGTAACACCTTCACCACCAACTTCAGCACAGCCAGGAGTAAACGTCAGCAGGCAGTTTTAAAATGTATCTGTTTGGGGGACAAACCCCACACCGCGCAGGAGCTGTGGACGGGCCTTGAACAACCGACTGATGAGTGGTTGGTGCCAGTGAGCCTCAAGCCCAGCCTGGTGGTGTGCGATAATGGGCAAAATCTCGTAGCAGCTCTGGGCCTAGCAGGTTTGACGCACATCCCTTGACTGGCGCATGTGCTGAATTTGGTGGTGCAGAGGTTCCTTAAAAATTACCCCGATATGTGAGAGCTGCTGCTGTGGGCGATTTCGGCATTCTCACCCTGCTGCAGCTCGCCTGTCAGCGCTGCAGCGTAACTTCGGCCTTCCCGCTCACCGCCTCATATGCGTCGTGCCCACAAGGTGGAACTCCACCTTGCACATGCTGGCCAGACTGTGCGAGCAGCAGCATGCGATAGTGGAGTTTTAGCTGCAGCACGCACGGGTGAGTCGCTCTGTGGAACAGCACCACTTCACTACCAATGAGTGGGCCTCCATGCGAGACATGTGTCCCTTGTTGCGCTGTTTCGAGTACTCCACCAACATGGCCAGTGCCGATGACACCGTTCTCAGCGTTAGTATCCCACTTCTATGTCTCCTTAAAAAAAAACGCTTCGGGTGATGATGGAAGATGATGTGGCCCAGGAGGAGGAGAAGAAAGAGGACTCATTTCATAGGGTTTCCGGCCAGTCATTCACAAGTGGCTCCGAGGGTGGGTTACTGCACCCACAAACGCCAGGTACACAATTGTCCAGCAAGGGCACAGTTCTGGAGGATGACGACGTGGAGGATGAGGAGGAGGAGATGGAGGAGGAGGAACTGTGTTCACAGCAGGGTGGCACCCAAACCAGCTCATGGCCATCACTGGTGCGTGGCTGGGGGGATACAGAGGACACAGACGATACACCTCCCACAGAGGACAGCTTTTCGTTTCCTCTGGGCAGCCTGGCACACATGAGCGAATACATGCTGCAGTGTCTCCGCAATGACCGTCGAGTTGCCCACATTCTAACTTGTGCTGATTACTGGGTGGCCATGCTGCTGGATCCCCATTACAAGGACAACGTACCGTCCTTAATTCCATCACTGGAGCGTGATCGTAAGATGCGCGAGTACCAGCGCACGCTGGTAGACGCGCTGCTGGTGGCATTCCCACCTGACAGCGCGGGCACAGTGGAAGCACAAGGCGGAGGCAGAGGAGGAGGAAGAGGTCACCAACGCAGCTGGGGCACCGCCAGCACCTCAGAAGGCAGGGTTAGCATGGCCGAAATGTGGAAAAGCTTTGTCAGCACGCAACGACAACCAGCACCACCAGCTGATATGGAACATCTTAGCAGGAGGCAGCATTTCACCAACATGGTGGAGCAGTATGTGTGCACAAGCCTACACGTACTGAATGATGGGTCTGCCCCCCTTCAACTTCTGGGTCTCCAAATTTGGCACATGGCCTGAGCTTGCCCTTTATGTCTTGGAGGTGCTGGCCTGCCCTGCAGCCAGTGTATTGTCTGAACGTGTGTTTAGCACGGCAGGGGGCGTCATCACAGACAAGCGCAGCCGCCTGTCCACAGCCAATGTGGACAAGCTCATGTTCGTTAAAATGAACCAGGCATGGTTCCCTCAGGACTTGTCCGTACCTTGTGCAGAATAGACATGTATACCGCCCTTACCCAGCCATTGTTATACTACAGCGCAATTGCTCATTGTTGTATTTTTTTTATAGTTTCCACTCTTTTGGGGTGTACCCTAATTTAAACAAAAAAAAAAAAAATTTAAACCAAAAACCAGTGTTGGCTGCCTCCTCCTCCTCCACCGCCGCTTCCACCTACACCGCTACGTCCACTGCCTCCTCAACCTCCTACTCCATATGGAACTCTACCTCATAGATCAAGATTATTATTTTAAATTTTTACGTATTTTATTTTATGTCATTTCACTAATTTGTCTGATACATTGTTGGGTTACATATCCCAAATGTTTGGCTGTGATATACTCCTGCTCTACCTTGTAGACAGGGAAATACATTTCACTAATTTGTCTGTTACATTGTCGGGTGAAATTCACCAATTTTTGGCTGTGATATACCCCTGCTCTACATAGTGGAAAGGGAAATACATTTCACTAATTTGTCTGTTACATTATTGGGTGACATTCACCAATTTTTGGCTGTGATATACCCCTGCTCTACCTAGTGGACAAGGAAATACATTTCACAAATTCGTCTGTTACATTGTTGGGTGACAAATGCTCATCTTTTGCGCTAGAAAGTACATTTGCGGCCTACACTGCATTTAGGACAGTACGAATCAGGTGAGGCCAGAACAAGTACAGACTATAGTAGATTGGGGGGCTGACAGTGCCTACAGTTCCTTCGCATTGGCTCCCACACAGTCCCCTGCTGAAAGATCAGAGTTGGCACCTACAGCCCATGGCCATCAGTCTTTCACCTCACCCCTTTGCAAATCAGGCAAGCAGTCTGAGCCCCAAGTCATGCAGCAGTCTGTTATGCTTTTTGATGACTCTGCTGGCAGGGTTACCGTGGGCCATCCACATAGTGTCACGGAACCATGAACCAGACGTACAACAAGAGATAAGTGAAAATAAGAAGGCTTTATTGAAAATAAAGCTGTAAAGCAAAAGTCCAAACGGATGGTGAAACCGAAGCAGAGTCTTTGAGAGGCCAGAGGTCAGGAACCAGAAGGGTAGTCAGACGAAGCCAGGATCAGGAACCAGCAGGGTAGTCAGACGAAGCCAGGATCAGGAACCAGCAGGGTAGTCAGACGAAGCCAGGATCAGGAACCAGAAGCAGCAGCAGTCTTAGAAGCATGTGAACACAGGAGGACCAAGCAAGGAACTGAAGCCACAGACCTCCTATATATATGAGCTAGGCATCCAGCTCCTCCCAGAGGGAAGGAGGAGCCGCAGGGTGGAAGGCTACAAGAAACCCAGAAACCAAGATGGCCGCCAGCACATGTCAAACGAAGGAGAACAGCAAGAAGGTAAGACCATGACAGTACCTCCCCCTCAAGGGCCCCTCCTCCGCGGAGCAAAAAACGGTTTCTGAGGGAAGCGTGCGTGGAAGGCTCGGAGCAAGGCAGGAGCATGGACATCTGCGGAGGGAACCCAGGAACGCTCCTCTGGACCATAACCACGCCAATGGACCAAAAACTGCACCCGACCGCGGACCAGGCGTGAGTCCAGGATATTGCTCACCTCATACTCCTCACGATTGCCCACTCGGACCGGACGAGGCCGAGGAACCGAGGAAGTGAAACGATTACACACCAGTGGCTTCAACAGGGAGACATGAAACACGTTAGAGATCCGCAGGCCAGGAGGAAGCGCAAGGGCATAGGCTACCGGGTTTACCCTGCGAAGCACTCGGAAGGGACCAACAAAGCGAGGCGCCAGCTTGGGAGTGGGCACTCGAAGGTTGAGGTTGCGGGTGGACAACCATACACGGTCTCCGACCTGGTAGGAAGGAGCAGGCGCTCGTCTGCGGTCAGCCTGGAGTCTCTGGCGCTGCGCAGAGGCCTCAAGGGACTTCTGGATCTGTACCCAAGAAGCACGTAGGACGGAAAGGTGATCCTCCACAGCCGGAATATCCTGGGGAGAGAATACCTCCGGTAACACGGCAGGTTGGAACCCATAATTGGCCATGAAGGGAGACGTCCCAGAGGAAGAGTTCACCGCCGTGTTCCTGGCAAACTCAGCCCAAGGCAGGAGGTCAACCCAATTGTCTTGGTGATCGGAGACATAGCAACGAAGGAATTGCTCCAAGGCCTGATTGGATCGTTCTGCGGCCCCATTGGACTGAGGGTGGTAGGCCGAGGAGAAGGAGAGATGAATCCCCAACTGGGAGCAAAAGGCGCGCCAGAACCTGGACACAAACTGACTCCCCCGATCCGACACAATCTCCTTGGGCAAACCGTGCAACCGGAAGACCTCCCTGGCAAAAATCGTGGCCAACTCTTGTGCAGAGGGTAACTTCTTGAGAGGAACACAGTGGCACATTTTGGAAAACCGATCCACAATCATGAGAATGACCGTATGGCCTCGGGATGCAGGGAGGTCCACAATGAAATCCATCCCCAGGTGTGACCATGGACGCTCCCCGGTGGCTATGGGTTGCAGAAGGCCCAACGGAAGGTGCCGAGGGGACTTACTCTGGGCACAAACGGAGCATGCCGCTACATATGCGGCGATGTCGGAACGTAGGGAAGGCCACCAGAACAGACGTGAAACAGCCCAGGACAGCTGATTCTTTCCAGGATGCCCCGCGGTCTTGGAGTTATGGTAGGTTCGCAACAACCGAGTGCGCAACTCCTCAGGCACAAAACATCTGCCGTTGGGTCTCCCAGAGGGAGCACCAGATTGAGCCGCCAAAATCTGCTCACCCAGGGGAGAGGTCAGGCTGGTGCGAATGGCGGCCAGGATCTGATTCGGAGGTATGACCGAAGTCGGAATCGACTCCTCCCTGGACAGCTCGGAGTACTGCCGTGATAAGGCATCCGCCCTGATGTTCTTGGAACCGGGTAGGTAGGAGACCACGTAATTAAAACGTGACAAGAACAGAGCCCATCTGGCCTGACGTGGTGTCAATCTCTTGGCCTCAGAAAGGTAGGTCAGATTCTTATGGTCCGTCAGGATGAGAACCGGAACCACCGAACCCTCGAGCAAGTGCCTCCATTCTTTAAGGGCCTGCACGATGGCCAATAACTCCCTGTCACCAATCTGATAGTTGCACTCCGCGGAAGACAGTTTCCGGGAGTAAAACCCACAAGGAAGCAGAGGACCCTCTGGTGTTCTACGCTGAGACAGAAGGGCGCCTACTCCCGTCTCAGACGCGTCCACCTCGAGGACAAAGGGCAACCCAGGGTTGGGATGCGACAGAATCGGAGCCGACACAAAAGCGGACTTTAGGGCCTCAAAAGCTCGGATGGCCTCGAGCGGCCAGACCTGGGAATTACTGCCCTTCCTGGTCAGATCCGTGAGAGGCTTGGCCAGCATGGAAAAGTCCCTGATGAACTTCCGATAATAATTGGCGAAGCCCAAAAAGCGCTGCAGGGAACGAAGACCACTGGGCTGGGGCCACTGTAAGACAGCCGAAACCTTCTCAGGATCCATGGAGAACCCCTCAGCGGAAATGATGTAACCTAAGAAGGTTACCTGGGATCGGTGAAATTCGCATTTCTCAAGCTTACCGAACAGCTTGTTCTCTCGTAACCGTTGCAACACTCGTCTGACATCCAGAATGTGGGCCTCCATGGATTCAGAATATACCAAGATGTCATCCAAATAGACCACCACACACTGCTGCAACAGGTCACGGAAAACATCGTTGATGAATTCCTGAAAGACTGCGGGCGCATTGCACAACCCAAAGGGCATAACCAAGGATTCATAATGACCGGTCCTGGTGTTAAACGCGGTCTTCCACTCATCGCCCGCCTTGATCCTTACCAGGTTATATGCCGCCCTCAGGTCGAGTTTGGTAAAGACCGTGGCCCCTTTAAGGCGATCGAACAGCTCGGAAATCAAGGGTATCGGGTAAGCGTTCTTGATCGTGATGCGATTGAGACCCCTGTAATCGATGCAAGGCCTCAACTCACCGCCCTTCTTTTTCACAAAGAAAAATCCAGCCCCTGCCGGGGACGAGGATTTGCGAATGTGTCCGCGTGAAAGCGCCTCCCTCACGTACTCCTCCATGGCCTCATTCTCCGCTACCGACAGTGGATAGACTTTGCCACGAGGAGGAACGGCACCAGGTTGTAACTCTATGGCACAATCGTATGGGCGGTGCGGAGGTAGGGCAACCGCGCGCACCTTATCGAATACATCCCGGTACTCCTCGTATTCAGGAGGCAACAGAGAGTCCGAGGAAGTACACAGCAACTTGACAGGCCCATGGATGCAACTAGCCCCACACTGCGGTGACCACGAGAGGATCTCGGCCGATCTCCAATCGAAAGTCGGATTATGCCTCTGGAGCCAGGGGTACCCCAAGACCACCGAGTAGTGTGGAGACAAAATAACCTGGAGGCAGACCGACTCTCTGTGAACGGCACCAATGGCTATCCCCACTGGAAGGGTCTCATGAGTCACGTGTGGCGGCAGAAGGGGTCTGCCGTCTATCGCCTCAAGAGCCAGTGGGGAACCTCGAGCCTGCAGAGGAATGGAATTGGCGGCAGCGAACACGCTATCAATGAACAAACCACCAGCACCAGAGTCCACCAACGCCTGGGTCGTCACCGAGCCCCCGACCCAGGAGAGGACAACAGTGATCAGTGGTTTGTCAACACGGGAAACCGGGGACGAGGAGACTCCACCCAAGATCTGCCCCCGACAGGATCTCAGGTACGAGCGTTTCCCGGACGGTTCGGACATGCCAACCGAAAATGCCCACCGAGACCACAGTACATGCATCGGCCCTCGCGTCTCCGGAGTACCCTCTCCCCCTCGGACAGGCGAGCAAACCCCAGCTGCATGGGTTCACCCCCAGACAAGTCATCCCCAGGAGGCGTGGGAGGAGAGGGAGGCACGGGTGGGACAGCAAACGTAGGCGCCAATCTGTTAGAAGACCTCCGCAGGCTCTCCTTAAAGGAAGGTCTCTCCCTGAGTCTGGTGTCAATCAAAATCAGGAAAGAAATAAGAGACTCGAGCTCCACTGGTAGGTCCTTAGCTGCAACCTCATCCTTCAAGGCATCCGAGAGACCATGAGAGAAAGCAGCGACCAGAGCCTCATTATTCCAGCCCACCTCTGCTGCCAGGGTACGAAACTCAATGGCGTATTCAGCTACGGATCGTGAACCCTGTCTGATGGACATAAGGAGCTTCGCAGCAGAGGCAGCACGAGCCGGCACATCGAATACCTTCCGAAGAGAAGCAACAAAACCGGAAAACTCGGCAACCACCGGATTGTTGTTCTCCCATAAAGGGCTGGCCCAGGCCAAGGCCTTGTCCGAGAGCAGCGAGATCAAGAAGCCCACCTTTGATCTCTCAGTGGGAAAGGCATGTGGCAGCAACTCAAAATAAATGCCCACCTGGTTAAGGAAACCTCGGCACTGAGTTGGCTCTCCCCCAAAGCGCTGTGGAAGAGGGGCAGAACCGGTCATACCCCGAAACACCGCAGGCGCAACAACAGGTGTCGGGGTAGACTCTGGCGCAACAACCGGAGCGGCAGTAGGAGCGACAACCGACCCATCGGCAACGGGAGCGAAATGAGCCGTGCGTTCAAACAGGGTTTGCAACGCCACAGCGAACCGACCCAACAGGTGATCCTGCTGATCAAGTCTGGCAACCAGCATGGGTAGCGAGGATGGCCCTGTACAGTCAGAATTCATGGCTTGGTCCTAATGTCACGGATGTCATGTACAACAAGAGATAAGTGAAAATAAGAAGGCTTTATTGAAAATAAAGCTGTAAAGCAAAAGTCCAAACGGATGGTGAAACCGAAGCAGAGTCTTTGAGAGGCCAGAGGTCAGGAACCAGAAGGGTAGTCAGACGAAGCCAGGATCAGGAACCAGCAGGGTAGTCAGACGAAGCCAGGATCAGGAACCAGCAGGGTAGTCAGACGAAGCCAGGATCAGGAACCAGAAGCAGCAGCAGTCTTAGAAGCATGTGAACACAGGAGGACCAAGCAAGGAACTGAAGCCACAGACCTTCTATATATATGAGCTAGGCATCCAGCTCCTCCCAGAGGGAAGGAGGAGCCGCAGGGTGGAAGGCTACAAGAAACCCAGAAACCAAGATGGCCGCCAGCACATGTCAAACGAAGGAGAACAGCAAGAAGGTAAGACCATGACACATAGTCCTGCACCAGAAGTGGAAGAGATTGAGTGCACTGATGCCCAACCATTTATGTTTCAGGATGAGGACATTGGAATACCATCGCAGCACATCTCTATTGACACGGTGCCAACTGCTGCGGCTTTCTGCAGTCTGCAGACCGACAAGGAGGGCAGGGGTAAAGAGTGGGTGAAGGATGATGTGAAGGATGATGAGGTACTAGACCCCACATGGAATCAAGGTCATGCGAGTGACCTTTCTAGTTTGGAGGAAGAGGCGATGGTCACACAGAGGCACCAGCACAGCAAAAGAGGGAGCAGGGTGCAAAAGCGTCTGTTACATTCTTGGTTGACATTTTACCATTTTTGCAGTGAATAAACCCCTGCTCTGCATAGGTGACAGGGACCTAAATTTCAAATAATCGTCTGTTACATTGTCAGGTGACATTTTACCAATTTTGCCGTATACAAACACCTGCTCTGCATAGGTGACAGGGACCTAATTTTTGTAAAACCCTCTGTTCAATTGGTGGGTGACATAAACACAGTTTTGCCGTGAATAAACCCCTGCTCTGCATAGTTGACAGGCACTTTACTTTCTAAAATTTGTCTTTAATTGATGCACGCCCCCTCCTTTCATTCGATTCTTCCACTTTAATAACTTGTCCCACATTTCCGCTCGATCACATTTCAGCCATTGACCTCCCTTGGATGTGGTATCCCTTTCTCATGCTCTCTCTCCAGCGTGGAACCCTGATTCCCCGCTACCCGTGATGACCATGGTAGGCGCAGAAAAGAACATCGAAAGTTGATAGAGAAGATATCCAATTGGATCGTGGCCGTCACGGGGATGTGCGATCAGGCAGAAGTTATCTAGAGTCAACAAAGCGGCAGCAGGGCCTCTCCTGTCTAACGTTTAATAATTCAAAATACTGCAGTGACATTCCCTGTAATTTCTTTATTAATCATGCCAATAACAGGGCATCTTAAGAGTCCTGTATTGTTATTTATCATCACTACCTCCCCGAGTCAGGAGTGGGTAATTGCTGCGTGCTCCTTCCTTTACTTGGAAGCTTCTGCTTCAATAATTTGTCCCACATTTCCGCTCAATCACATTTAATTTCATCCTTTGAGCTCCCTTGGATGTGGTATCCCTTTCTCAGGCTCCCTCTCCGCCTACACGAACTGACAGATGGGTCTGCCCCCTGCAACTTCTGGGTCTCCAAATTGGGCACATGGCCTGAGCTTGCCCTTTACCCCTTGGAGGTGCTGGCCTGCCCTGCAGCCAGTGTATTGTCTGAACGTGTGTTTAGCACGACTGGAGGGGGTTATCACAGGTTATATTTCCCAATGTTTTGGGGTGTACCCTAATTTAAACAAAAAAAATAATTTTTACCCAAAAAACTGTGTTGGCTACCTCCTCCTCCTCCACCGCCGCTTCCACCTACACCGCCACATCCACCGCCTCAACAACCTCCTACTCCATATGGACCTCCTCCTCCTAGATCAAGATTATTATTTTTAATTTTCACGTATTTTATGTTATTTGAAGTCATTTACCTATCCACATTTGTTTGTAGAACACCTGCCATGCTCTTAACCACATTTTGCTGCCATTTGCACCCCTCTAGCCCTTTCTATGACTTTTTTAGAGCCATTTTAGTGCTCCAAAGTTCAGGTCCCCATTGACTTTAATGGGGTTCGCGTTCGGGGTCAAGTTCGGGTCCCTAACGCTAGCTTTTTTGTGAAGTTCGGCCGAACCCGCCGAACCCGAACATCCAGGTGTCCGCTCAACTCTAATTATGTCACAAACCACAAGCAAATTTTTAAATATGATGAGTTCACAGGAACAGGGCGGCATCCTTGGACAGCATGATTATTAACATTAATTCATATAAAGGAACAATGGCATCATACAGAACCAAAATCTATAATCACATGTGCAAAATTCTACATATAATCCCCAAAAGAAAAATGGTACGTAATTAATAATGAATAAAATACAAGAGCTTACAATCGAGGAAAGGTGCTGGTAAGCAAACACGTCTATTCTTTATCATATTGCAGCCAGAGTCACCATCATGCATACAACTGTAGTCCAAATGTATTACCCATAGTATCTGATGCAGTCAGGATGGCGCCCGCGCTGATGCGCATTTCAGCGTACCTTTGTCTGGGGGTCGGTTCTATTATATGTTGCAGGAGTCAATCATGAAACATAATTTTGATTTGCGGCTGGGGGAGGTGGGGAAAAATTGTCCTTATCTGCTTAAGGTCTTGTCCTGGCCTTGCATGACATGACTTTTCTATCTGATAAGCTGCATCATTTCAAGCTGTTAGAGCCCCCATGTTCAGAGGGCGCCTCCCCCCAGTGCACTTTAAGAGGAAAAAAGTACTTGTTTTTCGTGACGCCAGTTGCAGTGAAGCAACAGTAGGACAGAGTCTCTTTAAGAAATGTTGTTGGTACCCAGGTGTAGGAATGCCAGAGTGGTGTAGGGTAGCTTATAATGTCCTTTAAAGTGTTGTGCACATGTCACGATGCTCCTACCTGGATACGCTGGACCCTAGGCGTTGGCTCTGAAGCAATAAAAAAGGTGGGTTGTTGATGAAGGGGATGATGAATTGAGTCCAGACCTTGTGATGAAGTTCAATAACAGCTTTACTTTCAATAAACGTTTCTCCGGGAGGCGAGGCTGGCCAAGCATGTGAGCTGCTGTGCACTCATCGAGCTCCTGCACTGTCCCGGCTTTTTATCCTGAATTTAATACTTAAAAACATCTAAGCGATCGCTTACCCTGCTGAGCCCCTAGCAGAGAACACTCGGGTACTCCTTGCCCCAGAATATCGGCACAGCTCCCCGAATATGACAAGGAGAAAAGACGGGAGAGGCGCTGACAAAGACTCACAAGATGGCGCCGGCTCCGTCACACCGCAACGCCGAGACCGCGCAACTGATATACAGCGGGAAGCTGCAGCGCAACTGGGTCAATATGCAAGATCGGCGAAATCCACTCAGCACGAAACGGCCCCGAGATAAGGGTGAGTCCAGGGTGCTGGAGCAAGGCATGGACTCAGAATCTGAGGGGGTAGAGGCTGCAGCTGGGAAGCCGAATGGGGCTGATACTGAATCGGAGGCCTAGGACTCTGAGTCTGAGGAGCCCACGCCTAAAGATGTCATGCAAGCAATTACTAAGTGTGGAAAATCGCTGAAAACACTGACAATGCAAGTTGGGGCAATAAAAGAAGATGTATCCATAGTCCATCAGGACTTTAGAAAGCTGGCGGAGCGAACAACTGCCCTGGAAGAGAGAATGGGTGATATGGAGGATGATATCTTACCCCTCAAAGGAAATAACACAGCACATGAGAGCAAGCTGGAAATACTTGCGGCTAAACAAGACGATTTGGAGAACCGTCTAAGAAGAAATAATGTAAGATTGGTGGGAGTACCAGAAAAGGTGGAAGGGGGTAACCCCACCAAATTTTTTGAATCCTGAATAAAAGACAAGTTGGGCGCCAACTCCACTTTTTGCACTTGAACGAGCCCACAGGCTACCTATCCGTCCATTAGCTCCGGGTGCACCCCCAAGGCCTGTGCTTATGAAAGTGCTCCATTACAGAGATCGTGATATCATTCTTAGGAAGGCCAGAGAAGTGTCGGACCTTTCCTTTAATGGCCACAAGGTGTCACTATTTCCTGACTACTCCATAGAAGTGCAGAAAAAAAGAGCAAAGTTTCTGGAGGTGAAGCGTCGCTTGAGGGAGTATGGAGTCTCCTATTCGATGATGTACCCAGCAAAGCTCAGGATGGTTGCTCTGGGATCTACCAGTTTCTTTGATGACCCAAAAAAAGCTTCAAGATGGCTGGACAGACATGATAGACAACTACGCGAAGATAGCCACCAGATTGAGACTGCACCAACAGACCTGCTCGCAAGTACATGGCTCCTAATTAGAGCCATTGTGTGCCTGGGCGTGTGCATGTGTTGAA